>NC_052503.1:30001220-30073285 GCF_016617805.1 Bactrocera tryoni | reverse complement strand
TAAGACGCGGTCTAAGAGGATCCTTGAATTTGGCAAAACGGCGTCAGCAGTAGAAAGCTTTGGCACAAACGATTGTTTTCACACCAAATACTGTAGAAATTCGTTAATCGGAAACGAAATACTATTTTTTCAATATTTTAACAACCCTGAGACAGCACCTCCTACATACAAATATGTATACACATTTCAAATTGTGCCGCATATTTCTTTGAGGCCAAATATCGGGTGATTTTTAAGAAGCTATGATAACTTTTTTTTAAAAAACGCATAAAATTTGCAAAATCTCATCGGTTCTTATATTTGAAACGTTAGATTGGTTCATTTTAGGAAGTCTAATTGCACAGATCGGGTTAGAACTTACTACTTATATGTATAGTAATTATACTATTTAAATGAATATTATTTAATTGAACAATTAAATTTTAAAATTTTTTCAACGTAATTAGATATTTTCTGTGAGAAAAGTGCATTCTTAGTATGCCGTGGAATATATATGTTCTCATTTGGAAGAAAATACTTTGTTCGCTGTTAAGTTTACAATTGAAACTTCGATTTTATCTGAGCTTTGGAGATGAAAGCTCAAGAGTTTGTGTCTAAGATCGTTTTACAATATAGTATACTTTCACAAATATATATGACGAATATTTAAGTCTCGAAAACCATCCAAGTTTATAAAATTCCAGCGCTCTTTAAACGCCTCTAAACTTACTTAAGCATATGTTTAAAATGTAAATAGAAAAGCTTTAAACTTTGGCCAAGTGTTGCCAACTGTCGCAACACATTTGCTAATTGGATTACAAGCGGTGAGTGCACTTGGCGTTCGCGCGCGACACTTGACACTTCGTCGTTGAACTGTGTCACTGCGCACGGCAAACAAAAAACAGTTGTACAAAAACATATGAAAGCAGAATATACAAAAAGAAGAAAATACTCAACTAAAAACACGTAAACAAATCACATGGCATGTGCGCCTAAATGTATGCATGTGTACACATGGTTTTTTCTACTTATTTCTTGGGGTGTTGCAAGTAGATACATGGTAGTGTATGGGCTGGTAAGTAATTAAGTGCGATAAAGCAGTCATTGTCGTAGAAAATTCGATCACACACTCAGTGGTTAATATTGTAAATGCTTGCATGCGTGAGTGTCAGTAGATGAGGAAATTCTTCGAAGATTTTAATTTTTTATTATTTTATTGAGATTATTTTCTATAAAATGGGTATAAATAGGTGATAGACCTTTATTGCTTTATTTTCGAACAGAGCTTGCACTATTTTGAAAAGCTTTCAAATATTTATGCTATGTACCATAAAATAGAAAATAATTTACAGAACCGTAGTTTGAGCTCAACAAAAGTATATTGATTCCGCTTTGCTTCTGGCCTTGGAGCAAAACATCACGCGTGTAATTCGCCAGTTACCAGACGAAATGCTCAAGTGAATCATTGAAAATTGGACTCAACGGATGAACCACCTGAGACGTAGCTGCAGCCAACAATTGAAATAAGATAATCTTCAAAAAGTAAATTTCAAAGAATGATAATGAACATAAATAAACATAAACCTTATTAAATTTAAAGTTACTGTGTTTATTCTTTAAAAAAATGGGGAACCTCGAAATGTGCCACCCTTTATTTTACATATAGTATACATGTAAAATCAATTAATATTATTAGGGAGTTGATGTTAGACCAGTTCATTCAATGTGTGAGCTCGTTGCGTGTGTGTGTGTGCGTACAGCGTCGCTTACCGCAAAGCTTGTTGCGCTGTCACAACAGAAACCGAGCGCCTGTGGTTCCACGCGGGCGCCGGATATGTAGCGATAAATTTATAAACAAATACGTTACTAATATTGAACGCGTATGTGGAGGTTAGGTGAGGAAAAGCTTTATATGTTCACAAATTAGCTTTCGCAGTATGTCAGCAGCAGCAGTTAGTAGCTACTATATTGAAAGCCTTACGCGTTGCATGTTGCGCGTCTAAGTTTGTGGCATGCAAAGCAAACTGAGTGTGGAAAATTTGTTCTTGACGGGCGCCTCGTGTTCGCCTCAGATGTTGGGAGTAGTTGGGAGTCACAAAATTGTACAAACAATGCAGACCAAAGCATAAAAGTGTAACAATAACAAAGCAGTAGCTCGTTTCGAAAGTGGAAACTGCGAATTGGATCGCTCCACTTTTGCACATGCGTGCAAGGACGAGCGATACAAAATGAGTGCTAAGGCATAAGTGAAAGCACAAGTCAGAGAGTCATGGAGTGGGGTAGTCAGCTGCAGTAACACTATACCGCGCCAACAACAAAACAACCATAATCGCTGTAAGCTGAGTGTGAACGGGTGGGGCAACATGGTAAAACTGGTGCAGGTCAACATGCATAAGCACGGGCACGACGATAACATACACACAACAGCATGCTAGGACTGTTCGTCGCGTCGCTGCGCCACTCACCGCAGCACCGCAGAATCGCGCTTGCGCAACATAATTTAAATTCTGCTGTTGTGGCAAGCGAAACCGCAACAACAACAACCATCGACAATAACAAATGACAGTGCCATTGTTGCGAGGTTTGTTTACAAACACATATATTTTGGCGGCGACAGCGCGTGGCAACAACCAAAACAAGGGCGCCGCGTCGCATATTGCTTGCTTATATATTTCCATGCAACAACAGTTTTTGCGCATAACAATGAGATTATGAAGCATTTATGACTCGAAATTTCAATGTGCATCAATGTGCAATGTTGCATGCAACACAATAACGTACAAACACATTTGCGTTATCATGGCATGGTGCAAACGCGACAAATGAGCGTGTCGCTTCACTTTTGCAACGCTGCCACCGAAATTTTGCTACGTCCGTCGCACTTCTTTCCTCCATCACATCTGCCGGTCGATGCAATTTCAGCGCGCCTTTTGGCAATTCATTTTGCATTTACACCCTTTCATTCATATAAAATGAGTTCGCGCGCAAAGTGGAGCGCTAATAGCTGCAGCGGATGGCCGCATGATGTTTGTTGCACAGCGACAGGAAATGCCGCGGTTGGCGCGCCTCTAAGTATGCCTCGCACATGCGCGCGCTGACTAACAAATGAGCAGTGGAAATGGTGCTTTCACAATGAGACCCAATTTCCGTTTGGTTTCATGTTGAATAACCGCAAATGCCCCTCTCGCAATTGGTTGCGTAAGCGTTTAGCGAAGAAAATTCGTAAAAAAAGTGGGTGAGGGATTTTCATCATCAACCTACGCTTTTATTCACACCTATGTTCTATGATTAGTTCCAACCGACTAGTAATGCATATTCTCTATCTTGAACTTAGTTGGTATTTCAACAGAAGTGTGCGCGGTACAAACCAATGTATATAGAATGAGTGAGAAAGCAAATGGGAGAAAAAAGGGAGATTAAGAAAACGAAAGAGTGAGAAAGATAGTCTAAACGTAGATACCAAGAGAGAGAAATTAAGATGCAGAGAGTGATAAAGATAAAGAGATATAAAGAGAGACGAAGAAAGAAAGAGATAAATAGAGAAACAGAAAAAAGTAGGGTGTAGAATATATGAAGAGAGAGAGAAAGAGTGGAGGACTCGTGCAGTGGACTTTTTAGGCAACTCATTTAATGTCTGAGAAGAAAATTTCTTTGATGTTGATGATTAAGGCCAATTATATATACATGGAGGATTGAGTCATGTGTAGAAGTTCACGCAAGTGAGGAAAGTTCTCTGATCGCCATCCACTTGGCAGTGGCCAGAAACGATTCCTTTACACATGGCTCAAGCAGCTCACTACTTCCGGTCTTTGAAAAAGTATCCTCTGGGTTGCCTAAGAACATCCGTTCGAAGGCGAGCTAATGTGAGAAGGCGAAACATCCCCTACGTAGGGTTGTGCGTTGGGTTTGGGACCCGCCACGTAAAAAACAATACCAATGAAAAGAAAGCGACAGCCTCGGATGAGAGACCCCACCTTTTGATACCATCTTCTATAAGAGTGTACAGCTGCTGGCGTATGCTGATGATATTGATATCATCGGCCTCAGCACCCGCGCCGTTAGTTCTGCTTTCTCCAGGCTGGACAAGGAAGCACAGAAAATGGGTCTGGCAGTGAACGAGGGCAAAACGAAATATCTCCTGTCATCAAGCAAACAGTCGTCGCACTCGCGACTTGGCTCTCACGTCACTGTTGTCAGTCATAACTTTGAAGTTGTAGATAATTTCGTCTATCTTGGAACCAGCGTAAACACCACCAACAATGACAGTCTGGAAATCCAACGCAGGATTGCTCTTGCCAACAGGTGCTACTTCGGACTGAGTAGGCAATTGAAAAGTAAAGTCCTCTCTCGACGAACAAAAGCCGAACTCTATAAGTCGCTCATAATTCCCGACCTGCTATATGGTGCAGAGGCTTGGGCGATGACAGCAACCGATCCTTTGCGCATTGGCCACGGCGAATATCGCATTCGATGGAACGATGAGCTGTATGAGATATATGACGACATTGACATAGTTCAGCGAATTAAACGACAGCGGCTACGCTCCAGTTCTGAAAGTATTCGACGCAGTACCCGCCGAGGGGAACAGAGAAAGAGGAAGACCTCCACTCCGTTGGAAGGATCAAGTGGAGAAGGACATGGCTTCGCTTGGAATATTCAATTGGCGCCACGTAGCGAAAAGAAGAAACGACTGGCGCGCTGTTGTAAACTCGGCTATAATCGTGTAAGCGGTGTCTACGCCAGTAAAGAAGAAGAAATATACATATAGGATATATTTACAATTTAAGTTCACATTTCTACAAATATCCTATGAAGAATTATTATGACCTCCGAATGGGAAGGTTTGCTTAGTTAAGAGGTTACATGCGTTTACGGGTTTAAAAAAATAAACTTTTTTTTATTGCCTTATTAAATTTTACAACACCGTTAGAATGCTGCTTTCAAGTTGATCCGAGTAATAGTTTTGAAGATACAGCCTTGAAAACTTGTGCGCTGCGCCGTCTTTAAACGCGTTTTTGAAGTCGGTTGGCTAGACCTGTCGAGAACTACTCAACGGATCGTCATAAAATTTTACACAGATATTTGAGTTACAATTCTTAAAGACTTTGGCAAGGAGTTTTATTTTTTTCGGTTACAAATATTTGAAAAAAAAGTTGCGAAATTTTCATTGAAATCTTAATTTTTTTCATTCGTCAAAGTTCTACGTTAACTATTGTAAAATTATCCTGTAATGAGTTATCCTGTCAACACAAATTTTTTTTTTTATTAAATGATTAAAAAACTTATTTCGATTATATACAAACATGTAACCAAGCCAACAACGAATACACTCTCTCCACTTCACCATAAAATATTTGCCATCAAACTTTTAATCGCCATGCAAACACTAAACGCCAACAACTTTCCCATTATTTCCGCTCATTTGAAATTTGAAAAGCTCTCTTCAAGCACAAAAATGCATAGGCGCACATTGCAGACAGTTTGTCTAAATAAGTATCCGTAAGTGCTTACATTATGCGCTATTTGCTTGCTTCCACGCAATGCTGACATTTTCAATACTCCGCCACACAGTCTGCCATAGTCGGATTTCACCCACCCACATATTGCAACACACACAGGCTTACGCAAATATGTATGTGTTTTCTGTTTAGTTATCAGTTTGTTTAACTACCTATCTGATCACCTGTTCGGCTTATATGCGCTAATGAAGTCATTCAAATAATTGGAAAATTGATAATGGGAGAATTTATGATATGAGAAGTGAGAGATTGTGTTTGAGAGAGACCGGTAGAGATTTTTTCTATTAATTACTATTACTGGTTAAAGTTTTCAAATTCAAAAACGTTAGAGCTTGAGGAATAAAAATATATATTTTTTAGAAAAAAGTTTACCGATCTTAAACTGTAAAAGCTTCAACAATTCTTTAAATTTATAATGAAACTATTATAAACAGTGAGATTTTCGCATCCATATCTGATAAATCTAAAATAAAAGGTGTGTATTTTTATGTATATTGAATGGTCGTGACCCTATAACGAAGGTGCACTCAACAATCCAAAGTTGTTCTAACAAAGGAGTTATTCGCGAAAGGCATATTAAGCAACTGGCTTTGGGTGGCATAATTCATTTATAAGGTTTATTTATACTTATTAATACCTCTGCACTTACGCTAGGCGGCACTGCTATACAAATTTTACATTTTTCTAGTGGGTTTGCCATATAATGATACATTTTTTACCGACAGCCTGTATGGTTTGTATTGTTTTTATGAGATCGAGCCGCTAAAATAACCATCGAAGACAATCAACTCATTGATTGACCTTTATCGTCGGAAATCAAAAAAAAATATCGCAGAAATTCTTTTCGATGTTTAAAAAGTGCATTTGAATCGAATTGGCTGACAACCCACGACAGCTGGGTCAAAATAAAAACGAAGTCGGATTTTTATCCGGAAAAGAACTGTCAACTCGGCCCCTTGAAATTACTTCAGGAATATGTATCTAACTACAACATCAACAAAACATTCATAAAGTATATTACACATGTAATTTGTGACTATTTTGCTATCCGAAAGTCCTGTTCAAAGTGGCATCCACACTAGCTCCAAAGTGATCCATTCACCTTTAAAAAAGGAATGGAAACAAGATCAATGTCGGATGAATTGGACTTCGAATTGCCAATATCAGCAACATAGACGTTTCTACCATTTCTACGGCAGTCAGGTTTCCAAAATCTCAATGGATCCGAATTATATCCGGCCAAGAACTTTCAAACAGCATTATACCTTAAAATTATAACAAAAATTTAAGAAAGATCGATATTTGCTCCAAAAATATGATTTTCTGAAATATACGGACTGTTCAGCCCATCTGTTAATACTTTTCAAATTGAGTACGTTATAATTAAACTGTATTTTGTTTTTTTTTTTTATTTAATCATTTAAGCGAAGTTTATTCATAATGCATGCAACCTGCTTTACTTTCGGCTTGGCGACCTGTCTGTTCGCGCACACAACACGGAGCACAATGCAGTAATAAAACCAACACATACATATGTACAAGGGGAAAGCTATGTGTTTACTGCTCCATATCCATATGTATTTGTCAGCATTCATGTTGCATAAATGCTAAAAATGGAAAGCTTGTATTTTCAATTTCGAATTTTGCGTCTGGTGTAGTACAAACCATTTGATTTTGTTGATCATCATTTAGCCATTGCGGACCTGCAGCAGGTCCACCACTGTCTAATGCAAACAAATGCGAGCCATAGATACATTATTTGTTAGTCCACATTTATGTAAGAGCAATTTCACTAATTATGATGCTGGCTTAATTAGGATGCTGTGAACGCATGCCGGCAGTGCACAAACACTGTCTGAGCGTGTCACACATATGAACATAGAAGTCAAACACACGCCACGCTGTTAGCGATTAATGGGTGTGGCAGCAGTCGCATTTGTGCATTGCCTTTATATATAATGTGTTGGAGAATAATGAGTGTTAATTATTGAAATATAGAGTATATCTGTAGTTGTTGTGTTTGCCAGTTCGACAACTCTGTGAAAATTGTGTTTGCGGTGGGAGTGTTCTCCTAGAATTATTGTAAAAAATTAATCAGGATCCGTGTGAACATTGTTTTTGCCAGCTTGTTTGTTTGTCCATTCATTGAAATTGTATGCTCGATTTGGCACATACTTATTTGGCTTTAGTCTGAGGCATTACAAAATCATGAATTTAAGGCTTGGATATTAGTGGAATGCAAAGTGGAAGCAGCTAGATGGCAACAGGGGGCGATGGAGTGTTAAATTTGAACAACAGGGTTGCGTATATGACAGACATATATGTACATATGTATTTAGAGATAACTACATATATGTGTTATAGAATCGTACTTGTGACTTGCATACAAACCTGGATATATTAAAGTTTTATCACATTCCTAGGCCCTTTAAAGCACGATTTAAGTACATTATGAATAATTCAAGCGCTAGTATCTTTTTTATAAAATATAATGAGGATAACTGAGTATAGTTATAACTTAAATTTCTATAAAAGAAAGTAACAACAATTTTTTGTATTAAATTTTTTTTACTCGCCAAATTTCTGTAGAACATATTAACCTACATATGTTGCCTTTAATGATTTTTCGAGTAAATTTTATTGAATTTTTCAAAATCAAGGTCAAACTATCGAAACCTATCAAAATTGGAGCGGTTTCTACCTTGTGAGATCAAAATTTATTTATTGTTTATTTTGCATGGTCAGATAGATACCTATCGCAAGACTAGGTTATACATTTCGTTTTGAAATCTGTTAAATTAACCACCGTAAGGTGGAGCGGTGTCAAACATGCTTGTCCGCCGTGGTCTGATGTAAGGGCGTTTTTTTTCAAAATTACGTTTTTATACGCCATAAATGCTTGCTTCAATATGAAGTTCAAACGAGTCAGTTATTTGGAAAATATGCTTAGAAGTATTGAGAGGGACATTTAGGGGCTTTGTTCTGAATGCGGAAACAATCACTATCAATATAAAATTTATATTAAAGGGTTTTCGGGGTTTTTTACTCTTTTAAAGAAAAAATACACCAACTTCAAATTTTATGGGGAATATCTCTTTCAATAATTCAGTTGGTCAATCCGTTGAGTCCAACTTTCGATGGTTCGAGTTCGACTGGTAACTGGTAACTGGCGAATGTCGTAATATTTTGCTCCAAGGCCTGAAGCGGGAAGCGGGATTGTCCGCATAGGATTTAGACTTTACATATCGGCACAGAAAACAGTCGAATGGTGTGCTATTACATAATCTTGGTGGCCAATCGACCCGGTCACAACGTGAAATTATCTGCTCACCGAAGTGTTCTTTCAATAAATCCATTGATTGATGCGATGTGTGGGAAGTGGCGCCGTCTTGTTTAAAGTAAATGTCGCCGAGATCACGAGCTTCATATCCAGGCATCAAATAGACGGTTATCATGGCGGGAATAACGGTCGCCATTGGCGGTTACGTTCTTACCGACATCATTTTTGAAGAAATATGGAGCGATGATTCCACCGGCCCACAAACCACACTGAACCGTCAGTGTTGGGATGAAATGATGAAATGACAGCTCTTGAATCTCTTTAGGTTGCTCTTCTTCCCAGATGCGGCGATTTTGGCTTGTTCAAATACCCATTGAGCCAGAAATGGGTCTCATCACTGAAAAAAAATTCAGCTAGAGAAGATCGGATCTTCTTGGAAATTTCGAAAGAGCCAAACGTTTAATACACTTTTTATATTTATAGCGGTTTCTCTCGAAATACTGTAGTTAGCACTATATCTATGTTTCTTGGGACACTTTATATTTATCGAGTTTATATTATATCATTTGAGCAAGAATATCATGTGTGCAATTCATATAATATAATAACTTTTGGAAGTTTGTGTTCAGAATCTTGCTTGTGGGTTTGTAATATGTAATGTTTAAATTTATGTTTTCAACACTGGTAATTGTTGGTGTGTGTGAAATTACGTGTAGAAATGTTTATTACAGGAAAAGTGACGAGAACTGGAGATTTGCAAACACTTCAGCACCTTCATATCTCAATATGGATGGACAGCCAACAAGCTGGAAGAAGCATGAGCAGCCGCATTTGGCATGCTAAGGCAGTGTTTTCGTCATAGAATTGCGCACAACTTGAAGTGAACAGAATTGAGTCGGTTTGAATGGCGATGAAATGGAATCAAAATGAAATCAAATGAAATGCGCAAACGTACATCAAGCGATAAATGCATTTATGTAAATATATTGATTGATACATATGCATATATAAATGGTGCGGGTGCATATTAATAAATATGTATGTATGTATATGTGTGCTTGTGTTGCATCTGAGAATCGCATGCTGCACTAATGCTGAATCGGTGCCGAACAGCTGCGAGTCGCTGCAATTTGCCCCAGGCCGCACCCCAAATTCACTTTAACGGATTATTGTTACAAGCGTGTATGTGTGTGCTTGCACTCATTAATAAAATAAACGTGTGAGAAATAAAAAATAATAAAAATCATGAACAATTGTTACACATTTGTATATCAAGCAGACATATGAGGAGCTGCAGGCAACAAAAAGTACAAAGGCGTCCATGTTTGTATGTATTTGCATTCAAAATGTATCTGCCACATGTGTCGTGCAACAAAGACGTGCTTTGTATTATATTTATTTAATTTTTTCCACAGATTGCACATAACTTTGGACTAACTGACATACTGACATGTGTGTATATGTATTATATTTGTGGTGCATTGGGAAAGCGCCCAACCTTTAATTGCATTGTAGCTCCCAATAACTTAAGATATTGATCACCACTTTATGCGATTCAATCGAAATGTTGTGAATTTACGGAAAATCTCTGCGCTCTGAAAATAGCTAATAATGAATACAATGCAATCAAATTATATTTTGACCTTCATCAATGTGAAGTGCTTTAAAAATTGAAATTTGGATTACTGAAAAGTTTAGTGAACTCTTGCAGGAAACACATATTATACCTTAGAACGAGACTGGTGAGCATGATATTGTAGTCTTGTATATTTATTGTAGTTTTGTATTATTGCCTAAAGGTATTTTAAAACATTTTAAAATTTATTTAGAATTGAACTTTATACATATGTGCTCAACCCATAATGAGAAATAATAAGACATTCGATTTAAAAATTCATTCATTCATCAAAATATTTCCTTCTAGATTCGTATGACTGTCAGTGGCATTTGTGCTAAATATCACATCAAAATGATCATTAGTGTTTAATATACGCTTGTCTTTCTGAAGTACATAAAGTGCATTCATATTTATGATGAGTGAAATTATT
Source organism: Bactrocera tryoni (assembly GCF_016617805.1). NCBI lineage: Eukaryota > Metazoa > Arthropoda > Insecta > Diptera > Tephritidae > Bactrocera > Bactrocera tryoni. The sequence goes on along the minus strand of NC_052503.1, from coordinate 30,062,459 downwards.
CAAAAAAAAGCTCCATTAAATTTTGTGTGCGGAATCTTATTTCTTGTGTCGGAATATTCAGAATGATGGAAAAGGTTTTCAGTTATAATTATTTTTTCTCGAGCAAGGTTTTTGGTTGGTACAAATTATTCAAAGAGCTTTGAGAACTCATTGACGACATGATCAACATGCCAATAAAATAAAAAGAATCGGTGCTTGAGAATCGACAATTAATAGTCAGAGATCTTACTGTCATTATTGGAATATCAGAAGGATCAGTCGAAACCTTTCTGAAAGATCATTTGGGCCAAAGAAAAGTGAAAACACGATTGGTTTCTAAAAAATCACCCAATGCTTTCCGACTAACAGGATTTCTTGGAAACGCATTATTGCTGGTGATGAGTCTTTGAATATAGTGGCGAACAGTCGAAAAACTGCGTTTTCAACCATTGATAAAGTTTTTGGAAACTGTTCTTCTAAGAAAGTCATGCATTGCTACGTAAGCAGAATATTCGTCATAACGAGAATATAATTATGACGTATAATTTTATCTGTCAAATTCACGAACAGTGTTTTCCATTGATCTTCTTATAAACCTTTAAGAAAGTCATAGTAACAGAATTAGTTATTACAAGTTCGTCAAATCCTTCTTGGAAGTAAACTTCTGACCCCCTTAACATTTTTTGAATCATCTTTAGGATATTAGTATCATGAATCATCAGACGAATTCCATTTTTCATACTGATCGTCTTCAGAATTAGTTGGTTGTAGAGAGGCGAGACAGAACTCGAGCGACAAGATAAAATTATTCAATGAACCGTAGACATGATGATTGCCATACATTTATTTATTTCCTTTGACAATATCTTTACTTTTGAATATCTCCTTAGTCGAGTTATTATTTGATTTCAGACTTTTTATTGCCGCTTCTTGTCCATAAAAATACTCTTTATTGTAATTATTAGATTATAAAACAATATTTGCACCACTACGTCTTATAAGAGAAGTGTAGCCAATTTAATTTATGAAACAAAATTTAAGTTCAGCCCAAAAGTAGGGAAACAGCAGCTCCACACCGCAATAGTTTCGTGTTTGAGCTGCGCACATGCCAATCTTTATTTGCAGATTATAATTATAGTAAGTTGACAATAATTTCAATGTTTAAACAGCAATAGAAATATTGTACTAGAAGCTAATCAAATAGCTGTAAGATTTATAATGCTATAAATTGCAGCGGCCTTTAAAGCAAATGCAACGTGAACTATATTTTCTATATGTTTACACATCCTTTCATTTCTTCGTGAGTATATATCTGAGTATGTATGTAGCTATCGATGTACAAACAACCAGTGCACTCGCTAGAACAGTCTTGTCTAAATAAAGACACCGGCACGTTATGCACTTGGAGGTGCGAAGCCGCTTGCACTCGATGAAACGGCTGCCACAAGTAGTTGGGGAATCTACCTATCGTTTGATATGGTTTCTCGTTTTTGTTTTTCTAACACTTGAGTGCTCGTTTATCAGCGCTTTCGGTGACGTATTGACAGTTTCAATGTGCCCTTTTGATGATTTTAAACAAATCGATTCGTTTGGAATACCTGTACCGTTGTAAGTTTATGTATCTATGGTATCAGGTTAGGGGAAATTTATTTCTTGTTGTTGTAACGGGCACATAATACCTGTTAGGATGGTGAGGTTTAGATAAGTTGTCATTGAGGTCATCCAACAGTAGGCCCAGGTAATGTGCTGTTTCGACGGGGTTGGACCATAGGGAGAGGGGCGTCAGATATGCAGATGTGATTTCTGCGAAAGCACTCAGCAGAAACTGCATGGACAGGAGTTCATTATGCTCCTTAACTAAGCGCATACGGGCCTCACTGTTGAATTGTTCGATTGGAGACATCAAAAGGTATCCTGTTATAGTCCTGAGTGCAGTGTTCAGACAAGTCTGTAGCTTCTCGTCTGCATTTCCCTGCATCCAGACGACCATATTGGTGCAGCGTAGTGATGAAGGTCCTTTCTCCGGCCGCTGCCGATTGCCTTGTACTATGTTGCCAACAACGTTTCTTTGTCCGTTTCCTCATGTGCTGCCGGCTAGTCTCTTCTCCGACTTGAGAATTTTGTTGCGGTTCTGTACCTTGGCAATAGTCGCGGTCGTATGAGGAGTGAAGGAGAACAGGCTGTCGAATGTTCATCTAACATTAGGGGTATTGACAGTGCAATATTAACGCCAAGTCTGTACTCTCTTCGTCCAGTTAGTGAATATGGTTGCTGTGGATTTAGTGTTAGTTGGGATCAGTAAGTGCAATCGAAGTTAACGCTATTTTCTTGTTGATTGAGATATACCAGGAAAGGCTAGAATCTTTAAGGAATGAAGGCTTAGGGAAATTTTGTTATACTTTTAAAATATTGAGTTCTACATTCTTAGTAATTTTCACTTCTTAATTTTTATACTAGGTTTTGTGGAACTGGTCTATTTCTAATTCGTTTTTCCTATTTATCCGACTGGGGTATCTATATACGAGTATATGTTTATACTATTTGTAAGTACATATGACCCTATATAAATATCAGACATTGTGATAACAAGTATTTATTAGATTTATAAATACTTAATGCCGTTAGCCAATGTTGTTGTAGATATCAAACTGTATGTTGTTGCCTTTGTTGTTTAACACGCAATCATGACAGCCGGTTAAGCTTAAATAATAGAAAATCGCAGAAAAAAACAACGAACAACAGGAGCGCGTTTCTATATACTATGTGTACGTATGTGTTTGTAAGTATCGCTCTGTGTAACATATGTAGATAAGGAAACTACAAACGGAGAGTTGAAAGTTTTAAGGTGAATTTAGACAAAGCGAGTGCGGGACCGATTTCAGAGCAAAGGGCAGTCCCCACACGGCTGTTGGTATATGTTGGCAATAAAGTGGATGACATTTTTATGACAACAAAATTCATAGACAAATATGTCGCTAGAAACACATATATTCATACCTGCATACATATATTTATTTATTTGTCTATGGAGTTATGTGTAATATGAATGAATGTTTATAGATTTATAGTACATGTATGTTTATAATTGTTGTAGTGTGCAGCTAAAAGTTGAATCGCCGCAAAGCAATTTGTATTTTGTTGTTTTTATTGTTGTTACAGATGTGTTAGAATGTTATGATTGCGAAGTGGCTTCGTTTTAGTTTCATATCTTTTTTATATATTTTACTTACATGCATACATGTGTACCTATGTATATGCAATTTGCTGATATTGAATGCAGATGCACATACTATACATACACATATTCATATAAAAAAAAACGGTAAGCAATTATATTTTTATCGCCGTTTGCTGGTGTTTCTAAAATAAATTTTGCAGATGAAAATTGCTGACAGCTAATTTAGTTTAGCTCTCGTTATAGTTATTATTAGTGTTGCAAATATTGGAAGTAGGTTTTATAACACAATAAACTTTAACTTTTTTAATAATGAAGAGTGCCCTGCAACTTAGATTTTCAACAATTCGAATTTTGTAAAATATTTTGTTGTATAAAATATACCAGAATTTTGCCTGCTTCATGTCAATCATGCTGAAAAGTTCGTATCGGTCCTATGAGAGTACCACTAGAAACGAACATCTATGGTATGTAGTTGGAAATTGTCTTTAAAATAAAAATTCCACAATTATCGGATGAATGGCTCATTGTGTGTGGGATAAGTTTTAGAAGTTTGAAGAAATGAATAAACATGAATATTAGGAGCTAAAGAAGCATTCCTGTTAATAAAAAAAACTCTGCTCATACAAAAAAAAAATATGTCGGAGTTATCCGATCCAGATGCCATATGAGTCGATCGTTTATAAGTGATTTTATAAAATTTCAAAAAAATTGTTTTTTAATACTATGATATGTCTAGAACATATTCCCATAGTTTCAAAGTAATCGAAATAAAAGTGTAGGAGATAGAGCCTTTGGGAGAGCGGCCGGTCAGGCTACTTTTATCTTTTTTTACCTCAATCTCTAATCGAGTTTTTCCCCAATCATCGGTTTCAAAGACACCAGTGACGCGATGTTTTTCACAGTTCTTCTAAATAGGATGACCTCACGATTTACGGACTACTTGTTTCAAGGCAATTAATGGTAAAAATTGGCCCTAAAATTATACTGAAGTTTAAATTATTTCCTCAAATCTGTAAACAGTCACGGCCTATACTCATGTACTAAACGTGTACATGTACGTTTTTTAGCAATGCCTCCGCAAATCAGCTGCCAATGGTTTAATTCCCAAAAGTTTTTTATAAAAATATCCAAAAGAATTATTCAAGTGTTGCTCTTTGATATGATTAAAAGTTGTAGTAATTTAATTTATTTATTATATGAAAAAAAAATGATGAAAATAGTAATTTTTTCGGCCGTCAAAACCCACGTAACCACTTAAAGATATCAACGATATCATGGAAGTTTCAGTTTACGAAAGCTGTCAGGTCTCAAGAGAATGCTCACTGAAAAGAAATTTAAAGACAATGTAAAGATAACATGAACCATAAATATTTTTACCAAAGAGATTAGATTTTTTCGCCATTCTTATCACAATAATTTTTAATTTTAGAAGCTTTTGTGAAAATAAAATATTATGTTTCTTTGTTGACATTTCATGCGAATTCCATGCTCTGCTTGTGCCTTTCAAGTTATCTTAAAAGAGTCATAAAATACACTACAGTTTGATGACCTCCACTTCTAATTATCTTTTCAACGCCTTTCAAATGCAGCCAAAGAATTAAAATATAAAAGATTAGCTATAAAAAACAAAAATTGTATTTTTTTAATAGAAAAAAGCATTTTTTGGCATTTTTATTGTATACAAGAATGTGTTTAGAATATATATATACTAAGCTGAGTTATATGCTTGTAAGTTTATATATTTGAAATATTAGTTTCTCTATTTTTGTATATTCGTGGTGCTAGCGTGTGCTGTCCAGATGTTGGTTATATGGTTCCACAATAATGCTTTTTTTCTCCAGAATCTTCAATTTGTTAACATAATCTGTAGTAAAACATTAATAGTCAGAAATATCAGTTTGCAACTAGATGGACCACAATTGAGCTAGTCAGAAAAGCATCAGAATTAGATTAGGAAAATTTTTTGGAAGTTTGTGCAGATCAGAGAGAGAGTTACGTTACGCTTCAAAATTAAGTCAATTTATAGGAAAACCTTTACGTAATGTGAATTAAAATGACTCCTGAGAATCTAAAATTTTTTCTGAAAATGCAAATTGAATCAGAAAGTTAAGTGTCTGTTTAAGACTATTATGAAACTGGTATATTTATGATCATAATCTGACAGTTGACAAGTGGCATATATTTAAAACGTAAGAAAGACAAGTAGCTCCAATTAAACGAAGTCAATCGGCAGGGTAGTTGTGCTTGCGGTTGCCTCTAGTTGGAAAGTAATGCAACACTAATTGATTTTATTATAAGGTATATACCATAAATAAATACTGTTTTGCACTTAAATACATAATGATCACTCATACAAAAATATACGAATGGTATTAAATTCTTCGAAAATATAAATAATTTTGATATAGATAATAAATTTCTGCGAAAATCATTTAATCAAAATTACTGTTAAGTATTTACTTTGATGTCAACAATTCATGGGAATTTACATTTAGCGCTAAAATCATGCACTTCGTGAATCTTTAGTTAATTTAATTTAAATTGTTCCTCATTGATTTTAGCATATAATAGCAACTCCGTTTAATATATTTTTAAATTTTGGTGACAAATGTAGTTTATTTTTTGATGTATATGTGTAACTTGTCTGTAACTTATTTTTTTTTTGTTTTTTCTATAATGGTTTTCATAGTACCAAAAACATTTTTATTGAAATTTTCCAGCAATTGCATAGTTAATTAACTAGAATATTGTTTTCAAAATCAAATCGATATTGATGCAAACGAAAGCTTAATTAGCGGCAGCCGATTGCCAAAACAATTGCGGAATATGAAAAGTTTGCGGTTGATCTAACCGATTTAAATTTATTTGGAAGAAATAGTTTTTCACTGATCATATCATTTGTTTAATTTGCTCATACAAATCTATTGTTTGATTTACGAATTGAGCAGACAATTGGTTGTCAAATTTGCAAACATTGAAAGAGTAAAGAGATAAGGTAGCAAAAAAATACTAATAATTTAGTTTGTAGTAGGAGCAATTAAATATTTTATATTTCCAACTGCCTCCTTAGTTGATCTCAACGTTTTTCGAAACCAAAGACTGGACACGCTTCTCAACCCTTTCTTGCGTTCAAATTAATATATTCTTTAATATACCAATTATAGATACATATGTGAAGAAATGCTAGGTTTTCAGGGTGGTCTACTTTCAGCGATGCGCTTCTATTCTGAACAATGCCTTAGATATTGAAAAGAAGTTTCTAAACAAATTATATGTTGGAATCATAAGACACAATGGTAACTTTTGCTTTAAAAGGCTGCCACAGTAAATGAGAATGTTACAGCGAAATTCGCTAATGACTCGGCTCGCTTGGGTGTAGCTGAAGAAAAATGCAACAGAAAGTTTGACAAGTCTCATACCATGACTAGTTTAAAAACGTTCTGGAAAAGGAAAATCGCTAGAAGTAATTGCTGAAATTGCGGGTGTACAAGAGAGATGTAGTAAAAAATGATATAATTTAAGGCACTAATTCCGAAAAAGGTATATTGAAATCCTCACCAAGTTTGCTAAGTGAAATTTATTAAAGTTATTAGAAAAATTGTCAGTTCACAGCAGACTATTAAACCAGATTTCAGACTATGCAACGGTAATAGGATAATGAACAACAGATTTGGCGAATATCATAACATTCTTCGTTCCTGGAGAAGCACATACAACCTACATAATTTGTGATCTTGACACCTGCTGTCATTCAATAACTCTAGTTGCCTGCACGGCCACTACACGCATAATTTCCATTTCGACACAAATATTTGTAGATGGGTATATATGTAGGTAGGTATACATCACCAGCTTTCAATTATATCGAGCGAAGCTTCAGCACTTCGATTTGACACATGTGCAGGAACAACCATCAGCGTAAACTTATTTTGTTGCAACGTGTCATAACATAAGTCACCCCTGGCACATAGTTGTAGGCTGTTGAATGACACGTAATTGTCATCATTAATTAACGTATTAATTTTACTATTTAAGATACTTATTGAGTGTATTCATGTATCTGCAGTGTGGCACGGAATGTCTTCAATGAAAGTAACGGATGTGTTGCAAGCATTTTGCTTGTGGCTATGTGTTTGTCACATAAATTTTACAAGTGACACATTTGACACCATCACCCCCACGAATGGTGCCATGCCTCAAACGGTGCATTTACATATGGCATACGTAAAGGCTCATATATTGGTATTGCAATGAGGGAGCGACTGCAGTTGCAACAATCAGGTAGTTGTATGTGTGTATACGCCTACTTATTGGCAAAATTTATGGCAGTATGTACGTGTCAAAAGCATTAACAGCGTCGCTGACAAATGGCTGACAACCTCAGTAGTAGCAACAAACAAAAATAACTACCACTTCGAAAGCTTTAATAAAGTGTTGCATGCAATAAATAGTAATTTAAGGGCGAGTGTGTGGTAGGCGCTGAGATTTGCGGAGGAACGAAAATATAAACATTTATATGTATATATGTACATATGTTAGCATTTACATATGTACTTATATCAGTTTGTGCTTTAAGGCTCTTGTTGACAACTTCTCGCGTTTAGTGGGGCGACTGCCGCTGGTTGTTCGCTGAAAATCCCTATTGCTTGTTGCCACAACAAAAACATGAAAACCCAGCGCAATTATAACTTTCAATTAAATCGTTAACAGCTACATAATACTGAACTGATGGGTGAGTAAATACTTTTTAATCATACTGTGGCGCCAAAAACAACAACGTGATTGGAGATTTTAATGAGAAACGCGGCAAGCGATATATAAATGAAACTACATGCAGTATATCAGTTATGTTGTTGTTTTACAAAAATTAATTAATGAAAGCACACGTTAATTTTTTTTTTGTAATTTTATTTTAATTTTCACATTAAATTTACGAGTAATTACTTTACGGCTGAAAGGCAATTTTCGCTATTTGCATACTTAAATACTAAAATGAGCGTATAAAATAAACAAGATGTGAATAAATGGCAATAATGAAGTATCGAAATCAATTTAAATACTATCTGTCGCCATTGCAATGGAAATTATAACACATAACGGCACCTCATATAAAAAATGACAATAATAAATTACACGGATTGTTGAGGCAGAGCGCTCACGAAAATGCCACGGTCTAACCTTTATCGATTTCCTTCAATTTGAATGACTTTAGAAGCTAAAAATGGATCAAAAACATTTTTTTTAGTCTGGTAGAACTTATAGAGAACCGAATCGAATAAGCAAATGGTACATATGATATAGAAATCGAATAAAAAAATCAAAATAAAAAATAGTTAGATATCCTCAACCAGAATGTTGGTTTCACAGGAACTTTTCCAACAAGATAGCCGTGCTCAGACAAAACTAAGAGAGCAGTGACGAATCAAGAACGACATAGTAGGCATCTTCTGTGTAATTTCAAAAGCAATATCAACGCTATTAAGTGTCGGCTTGACTTGAACATGTTTTCAAAGCACCTTCTCTAGTCTCATACACCAAATTTTGTCATTACTCCTTCTACTTACTTTCTCCAGCAGAGATACGATTGAAAACTTTACTTCTAAATACTGAACAAATAAGTTTGACGTAAGTCGGTCGCTGCATAATTCGCCAAAATTGACTTATTCTTATCTAAAGCTACGCGTACTAAGTCTTCAATTTATAAATTTAGTTTTTTAGAAACATTTCATTCCAGAAACTGCTTTTGGGTTCGAAGTTGACTGGTAAGCGTGAGCAGTAGAACTAACTAAGTATTACTAATATTATCTATAAGTAAAATCATATCCAATATTTATCAAGCCCTCCTCGTTAGTCTACTTACATATATGTATGTATATATATTGCTGTCATTTGACTATATTGATTGAATGTCATGTTAATGCGCATTTTACGATATATAGCTTTTTAATATGCGCTAATTAAAATGCACATCATTAAATAAAATACTAAATAATTCCCTGCCTAATGGGTTTTAAATAAAAGTGGTACTTGTGTGGATTATATTTCATATTGAATAATTATGACTTGAAATGAAGCGTTGAAAAGTAAGAACTGTTGGATTATTCTTAGTGCTTGGAAGCGTTAATCGGTGGCATTTCACTATGTTTATTTTTGCATAGACGGATTATCGATTCGTTCATGTAATGGCGCAAAATGACAGAACTCACAAAGTCAGAAGGTCTTCCATCAATAGTTGGCACAATGCTTAGCCAAGCTGCGCAGGACTACACTGAAAATAATGGACAGACTAGAATTAAGGAAAGTGCGCCCTTGTTTTAAAAAGCTCAAAATATACTTAAATATAGTAAAATTTACTCAAAGTATGTAAAGTTCTTTTAATTTGAGTAAGTCGTACCCTTCAATTTTAGGACGATCGTACTTAAAATAAGAAAATCGATATCTTATTTTAAGTTCATAGCATTTTCCTATATTTTAGTAAAATTGTACTGAAAACAAGTCATTTTAAGACTTTATAAGTGAAAGAAGTTCAATTTTACTTGGTTTAAGGACAATATTTACTTAAACTTTCGACAAGTAAAAATTTATTCAATTCGAGTCATCCTTGACCTTATACGAACCGACTATTTACTTAACTCAAACTTTGATATAAGGTCATGCTTCCTTATTTTAAGTTCAAGCATACATGGATTGTTTCTCTTTACTCTAATGCAAGCAGACATGAATTCTCTCAAAATAAAGCAGCGATAATCATATTTTATTGAACAGTGACAAGTGAGTGATGGAATTTCTTTATGTGCTATAAAATGTCAAATACAAATATGGAAATTGTTTTCGAAGTGGACAAAGTGTACAAAATATTGGAATTATTTGATTTAATAGATTTGTACGATTTACTGAAAGGTAAGTGTGAAAATAATATTGTGAAATAGATACAAGTGCAAACATGTGCCTTTTGAAAATGCATATATATGTACATACATACATACATTAAATTTTTGTGCAGTATTACCGAAGTTAACTGTTAACTATACATATGCATGTATGTACATATGTATGTTTGAATATATTTCACAAGAAAAAAGGCGCCGCGAACGTTTTTGCTTTGTATTAATTTTTGCTGCTTTTTTTTAAGAACACAATATTACGGAGGAAAGTTTAAAGTTTATGCAGAGAAGCCACATTAATGAAGTATTCCCCAAAGAACTTTTGGGACGCAAAATTATTTTTGAACAGAGATTGAAGGAGTGGCAAATAGAACAAGGAGTGGTAATTATGAAATGAAAATCTAAATAATGAAATAACTAATCAAAACAAATTGCAGCGCGTTGAAATTTTATCTTTTTTATCAGAAAGCACAACACCCGGATCAGGATCAACAGAATCCATTTCTTCTAGTTTTCTTGGTGCGGTTAATGATTTAAATGAAGTAGGTATTATTTTGCGTTTCTGAGTAACTTACAAAAAAATTTAGAAGATTTCGTTATTAGGAATTTATTTTAAGAACAATGAAATGAAATAAAGGAAAAAAAATGAGTTTTTGCAATTTTATTTAAGGTAATTCCATTAGTATTAAATGTAAAGACAGGGAGACTTAATTCTAGAGTCAAAGACCTTTTAATCTAAGGAAGTGGTTTTTATATGATGGCCTTATATTAAGAACGTCTGTACTTCAAATTAAAGACAACAATGTTCTTCGTTTAAGAAAATTTCCTTTAATTTAAGGCAATATTTTCCTCTTTTTAAGGAAACCATATGTACTTAAAAGTAGAATCGTGTTTCCTTAACTTAAGGAAGACATGTCTTTAGTGCTATTTCATTCCCATTTTTTCCTTAAAATGACAGAACTCACAAAGTCAGAAGGTCTTCCATCAATAGTTGGCACACTAGGGGACTTTTAAGCCTTTCTGGCAATAATTCAAGCCTATACGATTGGGATAAGGTTGATTAATATTTCTATACTTTAAGACTTGTTTAGAAGAAAATGTAATGAAATATTGTTTCCATTCAATAGTAAAACTATTTACACTCTACACACATTCATAAACAATATCGATAGTGTGTCGATGATGTTTTTGGTTTAAATCAAGAAGTATAGAAAGAAAAACTAGCATAGCTTTTCTGGAAAGACACTCTAAGTTATAAAAAACGGGATTCTGATTAAACATTTTTTTATAAAGAAGGAAGTGGTCTGTATAAACTATGGTTTTGCTCTTCGTTAAAGTAGCTTACAATTGCTGTATGTTCTGCTGAGGTCATTGGTCATTATTCTATTAGTGATGAGCTTAGACTTCTACTTCATTCAATAATCTTAAATCGTCTACGGATTTATTGCTTAAGTATTTGGCAAGTTTTTGTCTGTTATTTTTGAGGTATTACATTTTAATAATTGGAAATGCCGTTATTTGGATTTTTATAGCTTGATTTCGTTTATTTGGTGAACGACATAATATTTGTATACCCTCAACAGGGTATATTAAGTTTGCTATGAAGTTGGTAATACCTTGAAGGAAACATCGGAGACCCCATAAAAAAAACATATAAAATTTTAGCATGACGAACTGACTAAATTTAGCCATTGTCCGTCTGTATTTACGCGCAATAGTAGACCCTGAAATTGTGCTTATGCTCTTTCCTCTACAAGAAGCTGTTCATTTCTCGGAGCCGCCGATATCGGACCATATGGTATACCAACTGATCGATCAAAAGCTAGTCCTTGTAAGGAAAAGTTTTCATTTGACAGATTTTGTACTAAAACATATTTGAACTTCTATCACCGCTGCTTTCGACGTCTACTTAAAGAAGGATTTACGCAAGAAAATGAAAATCTCTTGAAAGTACTCACAACAACTGTCAAAACTAGTTAAATTTAACTGAATTTGGTTTCAAGTTGCATTAAAAATTTTATTTATTTCACCGTTAGAAATAAACTGCGAAACCAACGACAATTACAACGGTTATATTTTAATCAAAACTCAGAGCGAATAATCCTTCCAAACTTCAACGCGGCCAAGCGTAAAGTGTCAGATCAGTTATGACGCGCGTAGCGTGCTGCCACTTAATGCGAAAACTTCGCTGACATTTGTTAAAGGCGGACGCTGAAGGATGGTGAAGGGGAGAAGCCGAAGTTTACTCGCAAACTTCTAAATTGGATTCTAATTTAAATTTGCAACAGTGCAAACGCGGAGCGTTTCTTTTTTTCCAAGAGTTTCCCTTTCGTTAATTACGTAGATGATGAAGAGGAGAAGCAGAAAACAACACAAACAAATAAAAATCAGGAATTAAAGTCTGCAACACACGCCGACACAGTTAAGCTGAGCGCTGTTGCATTTTCACTTGCAATTTAAATGCTCGGCAAACAACGGTGCAACTAAAGTGCAAATTCATGTCTGTCCCGCGCGACCCCCTAGTCACCATGCCACACTGCCATCCTTTGCTTGCATTTCATTATGACTCAATCCTTTTCGTTGGCAACACCGTCATGTACGCATTAACAAAAGCAAATGCATTCGCTACAGCAACAAACAAAACAATAACAACAACAACTAGCTAACTGTACAATAAATCGCAAATTGTCGTGTTTACGCATTTTACATGATGTCTTGAGCAATTTTACGACTTTGCGCAGTTTTGCCACTGACTAACGGTGGCAGTTTCACAGCCGAAACCCTGCCACGCCAACATGCCACATGGAGTAAAAGGTGGAATATGTATGTATGTATGGCAGCCATAGCAGCACACCCCGGCAATTTGTTTTGTTGTTAAATGGAAATGCGTTTGCACGCCTAGTCAACATACCGTTAGCCCTGCATCCGACCGGAGCTCCACAGCCTCCGCCTCCTGCATCTTCTGCAACCAAGCGCATTATTTGTATTTGCAGCAGCAGACGCTACTTTTGTTGTTGTTGTTGTGTGATTGCTTGCAACACAATGAAGTCTGTAAAATGTTCGGAAGCAAAATGTGCGTAAACGCATTCAAGCACACGTCCCTACACAGTGGAATTGCATGATGCAGGAGATTTAGTGCCAATATGGCTGTGAGATTGTTTGTATGTGGCACGTTTCAGCTTTCCACATGCTATAACAATAGCCATGACATATCTAAGTTTTCTGCAACTCCTCCTCCACTGACTTCCTATGTATTTTGGCAAACGTCTTATATATTTATGGGTATATTACATATGTTTACTGACGGCATAAACTTAAATTGGATCTAGGATATATTTCTGAGAAGAATTTTAGTGCAACATTTTCAATAACTCAATTTAAAGCTGAGTGAAGAAATGCAAATCTGAACAAAAAGTGATTTTAAGGTAGCTAACCGAAAAGATGAGATGAGACCAACCTTTGAAGATTCCAAAAAAGAGAAGGATGTGAAAAACGAGAGATAGAGATTCTTTGAAGTCCTCTTCTTCGGCTGCACCGAAGCTTTAATATCCTTCATAAGACCTTTAACTTGAATTTGATTAGTCTGTCTGAACAAAAATATCAGGACAATAATCTATGAAAATGTTCGGAAAAATATCTCGTCAAAGAAAAACTTTTTCATAAGACACGAGAGAAGGTGTTTCAATGCTCCGAGCTTAGACGTTTTCGATATGAGGCGGCTCTTTTATGTACTGGCGGCTTTAAAAGACTCTATCCTGAGAAGTGTACCAAGAAGGTACATTTATAAATGCGGTCACGAAAGCTAAATTGACCAAAACTGGTGCCGGGTTGAGTTCTCCTCATCTTTTCCTGAGGATGCGTTAGCTGTTTCGCAAAATCACTTTTAAAGGTCATCCTCTTATTGACAAGTATGATTCGTGGAGGTCGGGTATAAGTAGGCTATGGGTGCTTCGGTGTTGCTATGAGTATACTACATATATGTTCTTCAGTCGGATAGTCTTGAGGCTAATTGATCGAGAAGAGGACTGACGCACACAAACTATAAACTGTGCATGGTCCCTTTTCGCTACGTTTGACTTAAGAATTTTTATAATTAGGGTCAGTAAAGCCGAACAGGAAGTAGCCGTTTCTATGTAATGGAAAGAATGTGTTTAGGAACCAGAACTGACCCAAAATTTACTGGTCCCATAACTACTAATATATGGTTCCCCTACTTACATCTTTATCCTCTTAACGTCTAATATTTTTATGTGCTTTTTATTGCTGTAAAATTAATTTTTATTATGTTCACATATGACTTGTGTGTGGCTTAAAAAAATGCGTGCTCAAATGAAACCATTTATACCTAAACACACACCATATATGTATGTATGTGTATGCCGGTGCTGCATGGCGAGTGTTAAAATGTTTAAATTACTTTCTAAATTTAAACGCAATCGGCGTAAGAAACATGCAACGTGCCACAATTACGTGGCTTGCCTTGCGCGGTACATGCATTTGGGTGCATGGCAATTCTCATGCCGCTAATAAGTGTTGTTCACATTAATGGGTGCAACAAATGCACGTTGCATGAATATGCGCTTGTAAATATGCAAATTGTGCATGATTTATGCACATGAAAATACTGATCGCTACTTACTTATTCGTGAGATGTGTTCATGCCACATATGCAAATTCATATATGTATATCCGTATCTACGAGTAAGTGCTACTGTTTGTTCAACACAAGTTCACCCATTTGTAAATGCAAATTTCTCAATTTAGTGAAGTAAATTAAGCAGCTGGCTTTGGGAAGAGAAGATCAAGATATTATCTACTGAACATGAATTTTAAGATTTTTGATTTTGGCTTATTTTTACAGTTTTCAATAAGAATGAAATATGTGTATATAGGAAAATTACATAAAGGGTATATATATATCTTATTTATAAGTATTTATATGTAAGTATGTTTGTTGAAACATTTGGAATGAGCTATAGCCTGTAAAACCTTAAAGACCTTTTCACGGAACTGCAGTTTTCAAATCGTGCGAATATTATAGTGATTCACAGAAAAATGTAGTATGTAATAGCACGTATCCATATATCTAATTGAAGTCTTACTATGGATATACAGTCCTGAAGATCTTATTTAACCGTAAAAGTTCTTCCAGAAATGCGGTTCCAAAGGTTAGCTTATTAGCTGCCATATTGTATCTCAGAGAAAAACTCGTTTCCTTTTTCTTTACTCAGTCAAATCGTTTTTTTTAGGGCTCTAAACTGGCCAAATCTCTTAAATGAGCTCTCAGTATTATGGCCTACTTTTAAGGGATTTTTCTATACTGCTTTATGACTTATGTGATGTTTTGAGACTTTCAGTTTTAAGAACTTCTGCTTTAAGGATTAAAAGATATGAACCCAAAATCTTTATAAGAGTGTAAGTTAGACCGTCGAATTTTGAAAATTAGGTAGAAAGTATTCAAGTTTTGTTGCAAAATTTTTCCTTAAGTTGCTGAAATATTTAATTTTTTTAAGTAAAATAAATTTTTTTCAGGAAAAATCATATTCTTGGAGTTTTTCTTACCAATTTTTAGTTATATTCACACATACTAATACATTTTTTTTTTTGTTATTTGAGACTCCACGTATAGACGCAATTTCGCTTAAAGGCTTACCTAAAATGAAATAAAAAAAATTTTCAATATTTTTGCAATAAATCTATCGTAAATATCAAATTATTAATAGATAATGTGTTCCAAAAAATATTTTATAACCGCTTTCAAAGAATTGGATGTAATTAGGTTTGTTGCCTCTCTGTTCAGAGGGCTACTAACTGAAAATGTACAGAATCAAATATATGTGCATATTTATATTCATTTGAATTTCGTCAAAATTTTGCACGTTTAAAATTACCTAAATCTTAGTACAAGCCTAAAATCTCATTAATTGTTGTTCAATTAGGGGTGTGACTTGGATAGACTTTGAGATCAATAAATGATTTTTAAATTTGATATTTTAATATTGAAAATGAAAATTTATGAAATTATGTAAAAAATCTTTCATAAAACTGAATTAAAAATCAATTAAAAGCAATTTATTATTAATGTTATTGTTTACTGTTGACGTGTAAAGCTGAATTAATTTGAATAACTGTTTTAATTGCACTTTGTTTTAATAAAAATAAATAATGCATTTACTATGCAGCTTAATTAAAATTTAATCTCAATAAAAAGCTATTATTATTACATAACAAAAAGCGATACACATATTTTTATTAAAACCAAATTTTTTTATTAACCTGCTTTGGTTTAATCAATTAAAGTGTAATTTTAATATAGTGACAAAATAATTACTTCATTGCAGATTTATTATGAATATGTTTTGAACGAAATGAGAAATTTTTTGTTAACATATTAAAACAAAGTCATGTTCTTTTATAATATTTTTTTTTGAGAATAAATATTTGTAAATTTTACAAATTATGTGCATGTAAGCTTATATAAATATATTTTTTTAACCACCATAAGTTGGATAAAAAGTTAATAATGTTTTTATGCTTCAGTTCACAAATTCAGTAGTTCATTAACCAATCACCTATGTTTTAGTCTTTTTTCTATAATATTTATAATTGCTTATTAAAAATTGCACAATGTTCAGTTCATTCAATTACAAGATATCGCTTAATTTACTACTGTGGGCAAAATATTAAGACTTTTAATTTAAATTTTGCGCGAAAACGACGAAATATTGGTTTTCTGTATCACAGTCAGTGATATCTGTGCAAAATAATGTTTATGTATTTTGAAAGATCAATTACAAATTACTTTCATATACATAGATTTTGAAGAATAAATTAACAATTTTAAAATTATGAGCAAAGTCTTGCTATTCTTTGCTCATAGTAGTATAGCAAATATAAAATACATGAACGTACAAAAGTACCGGCAATTTTGATTGTTGTTGGAGCGTAAATTAAAACGTTACAAAAGTGTCACATAATAGCAAAATAAATTCGCTAAAAAAAGTTTTTGTGTTATTTGGTGTATGATAATTTTACCTAAATGAGGATTGCCATCACAAATTCATATAACATAAATTGACCTTCTCAAGAATAATGCCTTCCCTTTCTGGTCCCTGTCAGATCACGGTTAATATGGTAATATTAAAATAAATATTTTATCGAACGATCAATGACCAAATACCTGGGTTCTCATATCTTTAGGTTTTCAGTATTAGGGAAAATATAATAAAAATAAAATGCCAGGGAAAATTTGCGACAGGCTTAAAACGTTTTGAGGATTCTCCATAGAATTGAGAATAATTCGGAATATGCCTTAAACGATTCAAATTATGCATTGGCCAGGATTAAAAACCTATGATGAGGATTGATATAAGAGCCATTTTAAAAAATTTCAACAGTACACTACTTATACTCAAGGCTGAAGAAAGTTGAGTAGAAGTGTCCTTAATTCAGTTTCAATTGTGATCGAAATGAGTCAGTTGTTCTTGAACAAAAGGGAATATGTGATATTTGTATGTCTCAAATATAATTATTTCATCATGTTCTGAACTTAATCACGTTTCATAGAAGAAAATTTTACGAAGAAAAGATAAAGATCAAAGTCGAAATCTGGACTGTCGAAGTATTTGTATATCATTGACGATGTCCATTACGTTCTTCCAGAAAAATACTACCTAAAACCACAATTACCAACAAGAAAAAAAAAATATATTATACTTACAACAGTTGACTTATTATTAATTTGTCATGTCTATAAACCTGAGGTACAACTGCAAACCATTTGCTACACATTGAGTTCAACGCATAAATGTGTCTTTCCACTGTATTTTTACTTGACGTGTTCCCATGTTCATGTAATTGACTACGCACTATATAAATATACAAACATATCTGAGTTGGTTCGTAGCTAAATCAAGCTATATGCTATCTTCGCACAACTGACTTACTGATGTTGCACTTTTTGACCAAACAAAGTCATGCCGAAAATAAAACAAGAAACCAAAATTGATAAATGGAAGAAAAAACAAATTATAAATGGAAGAAACTTCGAAAATGCGAATGTTAACTAAGTTACTGGAGATCATCAGCTGAGGCGCAGTGGCTGTAAAAAGAGATGGAGAGTCACAGATAAAATACATGAAATTAAGATAATGCTGATGTTGCATAAAAGTTTCATTGCGTTGGTAGTCGTCAGATCGGATCGGTTTCAGAGCCTTAAAAGGAAATCGAAAGGAATTTCTTGGCGAACAGCTGCTCATTGCGGTGCTTGATGCTTCCATTGAGTGCTAGCGGTTTTGCCATGAGGTGAGGCTTAATTAAATATTGGGAAACATTGTAAAATTCAGCTGCGGCAATTTTCTTATACGAAACGTGGGTAAATGAGTGGGCCGAAAAGTGAAGAATTATATAAAGTTTTGTAAAAAATAAAAAACGGAGGAAAAATAAAAGGATAAGACAAGATAGCGTAAATACAAGATGTGAAACGCATGTGGGGACAAGAGGCTCTAATGAGTGCAATTGAAAGTTGTAGACAGTTGCGAGCAAAAAAATTGTGGGTTTTTACATATTGGAAATATGTTGTATTGATATATTAAAAATGTATATAATACGCCTATTACAAGATGCTAAAGTATAAATTAATACTAAGTAGGGTTGTCACATTTTATAAGTATATTTTATATTATTTTATTTATATGTATGTATGTACGTTAATTTATGTCAGGGATTCCTTTTACATTTTTTTCAAGAAGAAAATGTTTGTGAGAAGGGTTGCCAACATACACTTTATTTTAGAATGAAAAAAGTTACCGCGAAGAAAGTCTAAGTATGTAATTAAACAAAGTAATACAATTTGGTTATTACGAAAATATATAAGAATAATCGTTCTGCCAACGCGGGCGCATCTTTTTTGAGAGGGGTCACCTTAAATGGCGTCGGATTTGGCGGGGTTTAAAATATTTTTTTCAAAAGATTTAGGATTTCCTTGTTAATAGTGTGTTTGTAGTAATAAAAAATTCTAACAAAATATTTAATTTTTTATCCATGTAACCCCTTAATAAATATGTCAAGTACTTATGTAAGGTAGAATTACAAACATCTGATTTTGTGAAAAGCGGAACTAATCCAATAATTGATAATTTTAAGGCAGTGTTTTTCTAAACCAACATTATAATAGAGTTTAAATTGGAATAAAGTTGAGATTTTTTGGGAAGCCACTTAATGTTTCTCATTTTAATTAATATTTTCATAAATAGAATAATAATTAAACTCTAATTGAAATACTAACAAAATCTCGAGGCTTTCGACTGATTTTCCAAAAATATGTATGTTACGGTTGCCCCTTAGTTTTAAATGAAACATAATTTTCTTCAATAAAGTAACTAAAATACGTTAAAGTAATTCAGACTTATAAAGCATTAAATTTAAAAATCAATTTTGTACAAAGAAGTCACAATAAATCGTGGAAATGTTGAAAATAATATTATTTATTAACTTTTAATTTTTTGTATGATTTTTCTATTCTTTAAAAATAAAGAAAATATTAATTTTCCACGTTCAGAATGTACATATTTTCAGAAATTTGTTTCACTACCGTAAACTACCAAAATAATTGCCGCTTCATTTTTCTGCACACAACTGTATAAATGAATGCATAATACATGAAACTTAAATTTAAATATAAATAATGCACAATACACAATACAGCATACTATATGATGCAAGCAAACAAAGTAATCTGCGCTGTCGCTGTTGTAATTACAGATGATAGCCAAAAAACGGAGACGTATAATCAAAAATCAATTACCAATGCAATACACTTTATTATTAAATAGTGCAGTAAAAAAATATCCAAAAACACATAACGACAACTGCAGTTGTAATTTATACACTATTTCATAAATAATTCAGAAGCTGCGACGCATGCGCATGCGTGTTTTTGTGTGTTTTTCGAGTTATTTGCTTTGCTTTTTTCTCAAAACTTTGTTTATTATACTTTATATGGTTTTTTACTGCGTTTTTTACTATTTTCAGTGTATTATTTGCAGTTTGGCGCTGCGCATGCGCACACATAAGACGACTATACACACGCACTTGTAGTACACGCAATTTTTGCATTACAACAACAATAACAACAATATCATTCACGTGAGACACTCGGTGAAATCACGCAGCCGTTTTGTTACGCAAAGCCCACGGCGTGCAATGTCTTGCGAAGTTGATTCGGTGCTATGAGGCACATTTCCAGACGTGCGTCCCACGCAAATTTACAGCAAAAAAACTGGAATCGATAAAGCGATAATGCTTTTAGCGCAACGCACGCTTGGGGACATATTTTGCGCGGCATTAGTTAAAGCAAACATTGAAAGATAGGCAGACAGAAAACTATATTTGGCATACACATATATAAGTATGTATATAAACGACAGTGCACCTCGCTGTGGAGACACTAATCGCAGTGATAGCAAAGCGAGCGCCTTACGAGCTGCAAACGGAGGGTCGCCAGCCAGACTGCAACCAGTAATCGATTGGAAATCTAGTGAAGTGCGAAGAGGCGTGCGCCAAGTGGGCTGTACCCGCGTGACGCAGCGTAGCCAACAGAGTATGTCGACAGCAAAGCATACAACATAGCCCCACTAATACATTCATACAAATAATGTGATAAGTCGCGACCTGGCAGCCGGCGAGTCAAGGCAACGCGCGTGCCGCATTGTGACTCGGTGTCTGGCTGCTTGTAATGTGGCACGACTGCTGAGGCAAGGTGCTTTTCGACTGCGGGTGATCCGCTTATAGCCGCCATATCCACTGCGGCGACTGCCTGTGGTCGCGCGATTGCCAGGAGGACTGACAGAGACACTACTGAGGTGCTACAGTGTGATGGCTGCCCGCCAGCTAGAAAGCCCACAGTTGCTTTGGGGCAATTTTTTTTTAAATTTATTGCATTGCGAAGTTTGCTTGTTGCCAGTCGCCTACTGCAAGTGTCAACACTGCTGCTTTTGTTGTTGCCACAAATGCCGGTAACCGTATATTTTGACACAATTGCACAAACCATTGGCGCGCGCTTTGTGTCTCCGATTGGAAAAGGCTGCGCGCTGTTAGCCATTTGACAGGTTCGCCGACATTGCGGAGGCGTGTCTACCGCATAAATTCTGCAGATTCCGAACCGCAAGGCGTATGTATTGGAGGAAGTAAAAGAGAGAGGTGAGCGGTGACCAAATACTTGCCACGGCTGACAAGCGGCAGGAAGCTGTACATCGCGTGAGAAGCCGATTAAATGAACCTATTCAATTGGAATTATTTTACGTATGCGGCGCATCTGTTTAACACATATACATACATATTTAGATTGGCAAGATTTTAGGAAAGTTAGAACGTGTAAATATGTGCTTGAGCGTATGGGTGTCACAATTTTTAATTAAAATTTCCACCAAGTGCACTTCAAACGTTTTCTTCAAACCTAGAAATGCACTTACACTTAGCCCTGTATATACACATATATATCGATATTCGATCGCTAGTTATAAGGCGCCCTCCCCAACGCAATTCGCGCAATGCTAAAGCTTTGCCGCCCATGTTCTTGTTGCTTACCGCTCGTTTCCCGCCTTTAGCACCAGTCTTCGTGTGTGCGGTTCGTGAAGCTTGCGTGTAATTAACACCGTTATTGTATAGCAAATAAATTAATGACTACATGTAAGTGCATTAAGATGTTGCTTTCCGATACAATTTGTATAAACATGCAAGTGCCATAACGAAATATTAAAATTTATGAGGTATGCGACATGACAGTTATGTTGAATAAGAAAAATCAACAAATTCAACAGGTAGGCGGCCAAAAGTAGTGTGAATTGCAAATAATTTAATATTTTGTAATGGTTACTACTTGGAATAAGAGTATTCATAGTCTATGCTGATGGGGAATAACATTGGAAATATGACCAAAAAATAATTATTATCACTATCAGTAATAATGATAAATATTAATTATTTCTTTGCTCGCTTTGGACGTTCCTCGATTAAAATTGATTCGCTCCTCACTAATGGTTGATGAATCGAACGAAACTTATGTATAGTAATATCATTTCGCAAGATCATACAATATAATAGGCAAGCTTTCTGTGATATGCATATAAATATCAATATTATAAAAAGTTATGAACACAAGGTATCCTGCTCAAACATATTTGTGATTACCAAGTATTATTTTCAAAGAAAAAATGTCAAGTTCCCCCTTTTTTCAAGGAAGAATAATCAAAAGTATGCACTGAATCCATTGCGTAATTTAATTGGGACGAAGAAGGCAATAAATATGTTATTAGATTTTTGAATAAATTAAAATAAACAATATCCATCCTTCAATATTGCAGGAAAGCAATCCTAACTGTAGCTCAGTAAGATCTCCTGTCCTCACGATTATTCTATAAACTTCGTATTACTCGGCGGGTAATAGACAAGCGAACCTCGATTTTCTCCCGATTGCCTGCTTTCTAAATGATCCGTATAGAAAAAAATAAATATTTTGCTAATTAAAAATTTATGAGTGGCTAAAATGGCTTGACAGCTGAAAACATAACTCATTACAAAAGAGGGCGTTGGCAAATTAAATTAAAGGGAAAGAGAAGCTTATACTATAATATCTATTATATTTCAAAAAAGTTAAATGACGGGTTTATCTCAAGAAATTAAAAAAATATATATTTGCGATGAAATCTCTACCTTCTTACCAAGAAACTTCAAATATAATAACATTAAATATTCTAGTTTTTTGTTACTATAAAAACATGTTTATTTCTTACTTCTTCGCAAAATCAAGCTTTGATCTTCAAAAGCTCATGAGCTTCATTACAAATATTATGCGGAGAATCAATAATTGTTTTCTCAACAATCTTTATATTAACATTGTATTATTTGTTGAACAGTTTTTAATTATAATGAAAAAGTGTAATTTATCTTCTTTGTGAAAGTTCAGCATTTTGGCGGATATATTTTAAGCCAACCTTGAACAACAAAAGCAGCAAACCAGTCGAAACATCATGTTAAAAAGATTGAGTTTCCACTTGCAAAAGGAAAGACTAAGCTTTGCCGCGTAGACTTTAATTAATGTTGAATCCTAACAGACAGATTAAATATAGTTACATTTACGACACCTTTTTTGGAGTGATTGAACTTTTACTAAAAATATGTTTTGAGCTCTTAATGATTTGCATTAGTTATTCGATCGAGCTTTCACATAGTTAAGAAAAACAGCTTTTACTTTAAATAGATGCATACATTATATACAATTAATTACCGGCTTGTACAAAGCGACTTCATACAAACGCACAGATACAGATACATACACGTCGCTTCAATCAATGATCCACTTCGTCACAAAGAGATACTTGGTGTCGGAGCTTTCATTTTATATCGCTTTCGTTATTTTTTAGTTCGATTCTGTTTTGTTTTTTGCTTATATCTTTGTTGTAAAAAAGAAAACCAGATCGGCTGTTGGAGAGCTAACAACACAATAAGTTTATTCAACTAAATTTTCTCATTGATATAACATTCACCCTGATCTAATTTCTACAGCTTTATTTTACGTCAACTTTAAATTTCCACTTCCTTGAAGAATACCGCAAACTTTAATCGGATTACCTGCTTTTAGACGATTAAACTTAAATTATATTCCAATTTGTTGCCACAACAAAAACTACTTCCTAAAATTAAACTTCAATATTTCGTATTCTGAGAAAAACTAGAGCCAATTGTTATCCCCAAACTCAATTCGCTAAATAAATAAATTCCGGGTGAATGAACAATTCTCAATGCTGAGAAGGAAAAAGGACGGGTGAAATATTATTTGGTTGCATGCTTGTGGGCGCTCAACGAAGCGAAATCAATTTTCACTAATTGGCACGAAATTGCCAGCGACCAGACATAGACAGCAATTAAATTTCATAGCCACATTCATATATGTCTATGCGAATGAAGATGTATATATATATATATATACATGTAGATAGAGAGGAATATATGTAGAGAGAGATAGGATAGGAAATAAAAGAGAAAACTGCTTGCTAACAAAAGTAATTTTGCAGCGGTATAAATGTGTACATCATATGTTTATAAGTAGCTTTGCGAATATATACCAGACGTAGATATTTTTATACCCATACGTATGTATGTAGGTCTTTCCTGAAGATTTCTCGCTTGAGTTCTTGCACTGAGTTATAGCGGACGAAAGCCGAACAGGAAGAATGCCACGTGGCCAAATGTTTATTGGAGGTTGACGGGCTGTGCGAGGAGGGGAGAGTTAGCCATAGAAGATACGCAGTTTCATAGGGGCAGTTATGTTTAGGAAGCCTAGCAAAGGTAATATAAATAAAAAAACAAGAGATGTTGAAATTTTATATTGCAAGTAGTAGTGCGGTGCGGGTGATGGATGAAATTGCAATGCGCTTGCAGTGAGAAAATGGCGGCACAGGCTCAATAGACTTGAAGCAAGTGGAATCCCAAGCAAGTGCAGGAATGTTCGAGAGTTAGACATATGAATGTGGTAAACTTTATACAAATTTACACTGATGAGAAACCCGAGAGAATTTGTAATATTTATAGTATAAATTTGGGACAATTTCAAGAAGTGCATTCTAATTCATAGAATACTTTAAATATCTTTGTATTTGCCGAAAACATTCTAATCTATCGCTAGGTTTGCCATTTCATTTAATTATTTCGTTAATTGCCAACTCTCTCTCTCTCTCTCTCTCTGAGCAAATAACTAAAGCAAAGGTGTAGTGAGTGAAAAAAATGATCTTTTCCACGAAGACACAAAGCTATGTATATTTAATGTTAGCTTAGGAATATTATGTCTTTCGCAGAAGGATAATAAAACTACTTCCAGAAAGTGACGTCTATGGGCAAATCATGCAAAAAAAGAGAAGATGATATACGAGTATTTTAAAAAATCTGAAAGTACAGCTACCAACGAATATTGTTTGCATACTTTTAGTTTAGAGATATTCTTTGGTAAGTTAATGAGACTTTAACGTTTCTTGCATGAAGAGATAATAATTTTCGAATGTATTTTGCGTAGACCTGCCGACAACAGATCTGCGAAGTCATGCCACCTTGCAGATACTTTTGTTGGCTTAAGGTTCGCTGAGCTGGTTAAACTTCGGTCTGATAGGAAAAAGACCGAAGGTAGTAATTGATATTTCAAACTATTATTTAGATTTCGAGAGTAACTCATCAGAAAAGCTCATAAATGTTATAACAGTTCGATGTGTTATAAAGGGCTGTGATCTGATCTAAAAAGATGTCAAGCTACGCCCATTAACTAGATATATTATCTACTTTCTTACTCTCTTTGGTACGAATACATAGTGTTAGCTTCTTGTAAATGCAAAAAAATCAATGCTTCGCCCGTTCGCTCTTGTAATGACTACTAGTTGTGTAATAGTTAATTTCCCTGTAGAATACATACAAACACTAATATTTTTACCGCCTTCGCGTATAAACTCTTTCATCTACAAATACATAAAAAAAATAAATATTTCTTCCCTACATAAAAACGCTGCATGCCGCAACATGAAATTACCCTTTACAGATAGAAACATGGCAGATTACAAGCAAAAATAAAAATAAAAACAAGCAGAAGTTAAAGCGAAAGTTCTAAATGGAAGTAAAATCCATATTCGCCACACGGTTACGTGCAAGAGGTCAAACCAAGAGTGCATGAATTGTGTAATTTCCTTCGTGTTTACTGCTTGCAACACCAGAAGCTAAGTTGCCACGTAAGTCAAAGGCAAATGGCGATTTATGCTGGCATTGGCGTTGGGAAATAACTAAAACTCAAGCGAATCTAGTGTATTAAAATTTCCCATCTACACTGTTAGCTAAAATTAGTAATGTAATATCTTAAACGTCAAAGCGAAAAGCACTAAGACACCCAATTTTAAAAAGATCCTTAGTAGTGTAGACTTCTTAAAGTTGCTTTAAGCCTTTAGTCTTTAAGAAATTTGTTAAAAACTCATGCCAATAAAATGATAATTTTATGTCAAAATGGTACTTTCTATATAAACATACTCATTTTTATTTCGAGAGTAACCATTCATCAATAAAATAATTTAAAATGAATTATTTTTATTCAGTAGAGTACTATAGCTATGAGCAAAATTGCGGTGCTCCAGAGCGTATGAGTTATATTGTTGTAAATATTCCATGGATATTTACTCGCACACAAAAACAAAACAGGCCAAGTGCGTAAACATGCATATGTATGTGTCAGTGGCTTACATCACATGTCTGAACATTACATATATGCAAGTCTTATGTGTGTTAGCTTTTACTTGCTTTACTACTAAAATTCCTAAAACGTGCGCTCACATGAATTTTGCAGTGTTTTCGGGGTGATTTAACATTTTCTGCTTGAAAAAGTCGATTTTCTGCTCCTTCGACCACGATGCCAGCTGACTGGCGAAGCAAAACCTAGAGTAGTCAACTACACATAAATACATATATGTATGTGGGTTGTGTGTATATTTGCTTCTAGTCTTCCAAAAAACGCTGCATTGTTTTTCTCACCAATTCACAAATCCATGTTCGCTCATTTCGCACACCTCAATCTTCACCTCTTCGGTGTTTATTTTATTGAGAACATTTTTTTTTTGTTTTTGTATACGAGAGGGTTTTGTTTTATTATGTACATAGCTACTTACTGTACTTTATTTGATTTTTTGGATTCCGAATTTTCTTTACCACGCCGGTGCAGTTTATTTTTATTTTTTTATCCCGGACAGAAAATCGACATATTTTTTTATACTCTTATTCACACTTGTTCACACTCGCAAAAAAGTGTTTTATGATTGCTTGAAGTGATGTATTTGGCTTAGCGGTTGCCCAAATCCTACGATAATTGATTTGCAGTGGATTTAAGGTTGATTAAATGAGAGGCTATTTGTTTAATAGAACATCATTGAGAAAATTAATTAATAAAAGGAATTTCTTCATTTTTATTGCAGATATAATATGATGTTCTGTGTGTGATTGAACCCAAAAATAAATTTAATAAAAAAACTAATTGTGTAAAAAGAAATAAACAAATTAAAAATATGTTAGTATGAAAGCGACAGTTCAATCGACGATGAAAATTGCGACAGTGGCAATATAGTTCGGGTCACTTTTTCGGCTCGTTATTGGCGCATTCTTAGCTCGTGAAATTTCCCAAACACACTATACTAAGATAGGAAAAATGGAGCAGCGCGAACTTTAACTCCGTGATAGTCAAGCAATTTTTAATTTTCATTCTCTGACAAATAATTTCATTAGAAATTAGAGTTGTCTAGATAATGTTCGGCTGTGATTTGGTTTTACGGTTTTAGCGAAATTGAATGTTAATATCCATGAAGGGTAACTATTAAAGGCTTTCTTAGCTTGAAAGCCACATATACATAATGTCGATTTCATTACCTAAAATATAGCGTAATGGGCCTGGTTTATCATTTGTTTATTTCACTTTTGCAATAATTTTTAGTTTAATATCATAACTCGAAATTTATAAATATATAAACAAATTGTAATGTGCCTCTATCATGGGAATATTTATAAGAAGATATGGTTGCCATAAGAAATTAAAAAAATTATGAATTTGATATTTTTGTTGCAAGTACATAACTACATGAACTTCGTTGAACCAGCAAACATTTACAATTCTTTTCTACTCATTATCACTCAAAAAACAATAAATATCTGGGCATTAGAAAGCTGTCACTTTCGCTGATAAAATATGCAGACTAATAAGGAAGCGCAATTAAATTCAGGCACAACAACTCAAATCAATTAACGACAGACGCCCAGCGGTCAATGGGACCCGGCTATTAATTTCGTTCAATAAAGATGTTTGACCAATCATAATAGGCGCTCAGTCAGTATAAACTGAAACTGCGTAAATACTTATATGCAAATAGAGGTCCACACTTGTAGCGGCAGCTACATCTGTTTTGGATGTTTGGATGTTGCGCCGCGACATGTGGCACCATACTGGCGATTTGCTTGATCAGCTAATCAAAATGTTGCCACAGCGAGCGGCACAACGCATATATTTGCATATTAGCTTGGTTAAATGGCTTCGTGCTAAAAATGCATTTGTTAATTAATTCGCATTTTTTGAGGCAGCAACCGCTGAGTGAGTGACATTAAAATGCAACAAAATGTTTAGCTGGAGGTTTTATTAAGATATACAAACATATGGATACATATATACGGTTAGCAGTAAAAACGTATTGCTGCTTTTGTCGTTGTTTTTACGGCTGCGCATAAACATTATGAAAATTAATAGCGCACATATGCCAATGTGGTCAAAGTTCAACTCGACTGGAATGTTGCCATTTGAGCCACGATTGTGTGCGTGTGTGAGTGTTTGTGTTCAGTAAGCCATTTACAGTTATTTGTGCACTTTTGAATTGCATTCCAAGTAGAAGTGCATTGTTTTACAGTCACGCAGTGCTTCAGTGACCATTGAATTGAACTCGGTCTGTGGCTCTGAGAGCTAGTAAGCTTGTTAGTGTGAGAGTTTGTAAGCTTATTAGTGTGTACATCAATGCTGGGGAGAGAATTGTTGGGAGAGTTCTAGATAAATATGTAGTTTAGGGTGCTCCGAAAATATTGGTTTACTTTTTAAATCAGTTATTGAACTGAAACCATCCCAAAACGAAGTTTGAGTTTTAACCCTTGTACGACATACTCTAATCGACGAATCGAACTTAATATTTATATGTGTCACTCTTGGCCATTATACAAAGATTTGAGAGAGCGAAATTGAGCAAAACCTGTAATTTTCTGTTTGAAGATCCACCCTAATGTGCATATAAAGTTGCAGATTTTATGCAAATTTTACTTACTAAATTTTATATTCATGTCTCACATTAAGATACCACTTATCTAAAAAAATTTCGGATTGAAGTGAATACATATTTGAATATTATCGTCAATAGCTGTACACTAAGGTTTTACTCTTGTGTGACATACCTTAAAGGCATCAAATCGGTACCAAAATTTATATTTGCCACATGTAGCAATTTCTTAATGACTTAAGGCAATAAGACTTCATAAATCAGCAAATTATTTTTTAATAGCCACCCTAATGTACTCACATAGCTATAGTTTTTATGCAAATTTTCGGTGTAACTAAAAGTTTATCCACTTTCCGCACATTCAAATGCGTTTATGCACATATTAATTTCGACTTATAACACAATATGGTTATATGCCACCATCTGTTGCACGCGTATGCTACATGTTCATCGCAACAGCGCACATTGTTCAGTAGCGTGTGCACCGAATGTTGTCGTCAAAATTTTTTAATACTCTATTTCAAATTTCGTTATGGCTCTGGCGCAGCTGTAAACATGCAACACCAAATCAACAGCAACACAGTTCGTAAGAATATATAATTTTTTAGTAAAAACATACGAATATGTTGGTACTGATCAACGCATTAATTTGATCTATATGCTACTAGCAATAGATAGCACCGTGGATTTGAGCCTTCGTAGGCAGATACCCACGTAAAACACATTGACAGTTGGTACGGCAGGCGCGTCTGCATAGCAGACAATGGATTGGCAACGCACCTCCTGCGTGCTGACTTGCGTCTGGTGCGTGTGCTCATTAGGGGCATTGCATTTGTTGCATGACGCGATGTGAGTAAAAATAGCAAAATTTCGTTGCAAGTAACGGGAAGTTTTGGCGTACGCTGTAACTGTTAAAATAAACGAGCAGCTAATGATGGGGGCAGTCGAAGGTGTCACGTAACAGTGGTGCAGAAAGGTGTTGAGCGCTTGAAAATAATTTGTTGCAAGGTTATTTAATCCGCTAGATGGTGCACCAAAGATTTCGTTTCTATTTGAAAATGAATTCGAAATGTATTTTCAGGAGAATAACAGATGATTATTATGTTGTGTCCCGCGTTCATAAATGCTTTTTCAAACACAAGGTATTGAACTCCCTAAGAATTCTTAAAAACCCTGTTGCTTTACTATACCCTTTTGCTAATTTGTTACGTAAACTCAACTTATATCCACGCACATTCAAAACTACTCCACTGTGCTTATGTATATAATCAGTGTGACAAGCGATTTCCATGCATTGCAACTATTTCCTAGTGCCCGAGCACCTCACTATCCCCAGCGATAAGCAGCACTTGTATTCTTCTGGGCTGTTGTTGTTGCAAATATTGTAATGTGGTTTGCATGTTGTTGCACAAACGCTTAACGCTGATGCAAATGTCATGTTTACAACGCAGCAAATGTTACAAATGTTCAGCAATTGTCGCCAAATGTTGTTTGCTGCTGCCATTTTACATATAACTCTTGCTACTTGTTGTTGTTTTCGATACATAGTAGGACTTCAAAGACTTTGCCACAGACAGTACACTCGTGGTTACAAGCGTCCATCTAATTTTTTACTTGCTATCGAATGTTTTGTTGTAAACGGCATGTTAAGCGCTAAGAAAAAAATGTTGCCTGTCAAACCGAGCAATACAAAACATGCCACATACACTTGCAACACAAAAGAATTGTAAGTTGAAAAGAACAATCAGTAGCAAGCGGTAGCAAGAAGAAGCTGCGCATAAGAAAAAAGTGAAAATTGCAAGCAGCACTTGCAACAATAAGCTGCAACTAGAGCACCACCTTTCCCCTGCTTGCAACAACAGCATCACTTAGGTAGCTCGAACTAAGCACCGATGAGCATAACAAGTAACGCATGCAAATTGCGTAGCTGCCACACCTCGGTGCCAACAATGTTGCCACTCAGTCAACTAGCCACTTAGCAGTTATGTGTGTTGCAAATATAGTGTTGACGTGCCACATGGAAAAATGGTGTGGTAATTGCTTGCCATGCAGCTGTCCACCATCGGTCAAGTGCCCTTTGTTGCACAAAGTGTAATTTTCACTTGTGTTGCATGGTGTGAGAAAAATGGCTTTATGTCTCTATTTGCTTTCGCTTTGTTGTTGTGACCATAATTTGCTATTCAATAAGAGTTTATTTTTACTGCTATATTTTAGATGCTGTCATCACCATTTGCGTGTTGCAACGACTGTTTTCGACATTAGTTTTGTGCTGTGGCAAGTACTCGTTCGTAAATTTACTGCGACATGACAGCAAGTGCCACCGGCTGCTGTTGTTGCAAGTGTAGCTAATTTGCATACAAAATGGCATATTGTTGCGAATTGTTAGAATTGCTGTGGAACCGTTATGCAGTGTTTATGGAAAGTTGGAGGAAGTATTAAACGGAGTTCTGAAATATTTTTTTAGAGACTTTTTAGAAATTGTGGAATTTCAATTTCTTCAAAGTTAAGAAGATATTAATTTTGTTTTAATTTAATAGATATTATTTACGAAGTGGATACCTTTTAGTCTCTTGTTATGAATCTTTTCAATAGTCTTTGATTATGTAATCACAGATTTTCTAATTTATTGAAATAAATATGAAGATTGCAGTGGAGAAAAGAATTAGTTGCTTAGATTACCAGGTAGGTTGGTGAGGGCGGATGCTGTCGGAAACTATTAACCACAGTTTCGGGCTTTCTTACCATTGCAGCATTTTTCAATTGGTAGTGACTGACATTACCGTAGCAGTAGATATACTTCTTCGAGACAGACAGAATCATTTCAACGTTTCCTTTTCTAATCCCTTCACTTTGTCAAATAAAGGCTAAATAACCTCGGATCTAATGCTTTTAGGTAGCAAACGTGTAATAGCAGAAAGGTAAATAAAGAACTCATTTTGGAAGATCAGCCATCTTACCAAGCCTATTGGCTTCATCATATAAATTCAGATCACTCCTTAGAGTATTGACATAATGAAAATGGTTGAAAAAACTCATAACTCTCAGTAATTTCACAAACGAACAACCAACTTTCGAAATTCTACACAGAAGTGCTGTATCTAAAAGAAATAACTTCAATTTCATTTTACAAGGATTAGTAGTTCAATTTTAGTAGTATCTTTTGAAATCCTCAAAATCGCAAAAATTCTTGAGCAAGATTCTTTTTGTCAAATCCTTCCCAGAGAAATAATTATTTTAAATTTTTTTATTAAAATGATCTGAGAAAATTTGTCGATGAGATAAGCGATGACGTCATACGATCTTACGATTATAAATATGTTTGCCGAAAGCTTTTATCTTTATAAGATCTTAGAATTACAGAGTAAATACTGTGGAACCTAAAGAAAACTCAATAAGATATTAAATACACAGCAGTACAGTCCTCCTCTTGGTAGTGCCTGTGATCACTCTTGTGGTCATTCTCACATATATTAATTTAAAACCACAGCATTGAAAACTAACTATAACTATTTACTATGGCAGCCACAATGACCACAGCCAGCACCAGAATGGGCATCAACGGCGGTGGCTAGTTAAATGATTTCTGCATCAATGGGGCAACCAAAACGCTGGTAATGCTTTGGTGACGTTAGTAGAAGCGATTGCTTACGGCTGACGCTCGCCTCCGATCGCGATTATTTAAGCGCACATCGGTCATTTCAAGGTAGTTGTGGCAATTAGAGCCATTTAAACTGGCGATCGTTTCAGCGCCCCGCCAACCGCACATCTGTTTGTACTCTCGGTCAATGGCCGGTTTCAGACGCCCTTCGTGCACCCATTAACCGCTGCTTTGCTGTTCGTGTGCAATTGTATAATTTCCACCCATATCTATTTTTGTATAGTCTAAAGCCTGACTTTTTGCTTTCGTTTGCAGACATTTTGCATTCTGCATTGTAACAATATGTTTTTGCACCGCGTGTAATACCATCGCATTTGGTCAATCACTGAGTCGTTGAGTGGGGGCTTGCCACAATTTCTGATTTTCTGCGGTCCGCTGTTAATTATGAAAATGTACTGACGTCACAATGCCAATACATATCTGACCACAATGGGTGACCCAGCTGTAACAGCGTCTATGTAACTGTTACTCTGCGCGGATCGTTGTTCTGCGGCTGTTGCACTCCGGTCGTTGTTGTTGACTTCTTCGACTGGGTTGCTGATATTGTAATTATTTTTATTAATGCCTCTACTTATGTTGTTCGGCGCGCTTTCTGGCAGGTTTATTGTTTTTATGTCTCAATTGTGCTATGCTTTTCATTATTCGCAATTAAAATATTACGCGATTTCATTAATTTGCCAACAATTGCAATTAATTCGCTATTTATTTATTTTTTCATCATTTACTGTTATTGTTGCTGTTGCTGATTTAAAAAACCATTCATTATCTGTTGTGCAAATATTTGCATTTTAATGCATCCTGCCTAGCATTTCAAGCTGATTTTGTTTATGGATTTGTTGCATGACATTTGAATATAGTTCTTTATTATTAATCGTGTTTAATTTGTGAAAAATTGCAATTTTATTTCGTTGAAAGAGTTTCTTTTCTGAGAATTACGGTTTTTAAAGTGCAAATATTTTATGTTATAATTAATTTGAAGGTTAATTTAATACTTTTTTTTAATATTTATGATAGTAAGGTTATCTTTAGAACTGCAAGTTAAACTTTGAAGCAATAAGGATCAGGGTAACAGCCCATTCAACAAAACAAGAAAAGACGTCGCCTTGGACTCCTCGCAAGTGCATAAAGGGGTATAATAAACTGAATCTTGATTCTGCTGGGTCAGTTTAAATGACAGTTATATACCATTTAGTAGTACGATCTGAGCAATATATTCGGAAATTGTAACGCTTCCTTGCACAACAAACTATCCCAAATTTCGTGAAGATATCTCGTCAAATCAAACTTTTTTCCTCACAAGGACTAGATTTTGATCAGTTCTGGAAGCTCTATTCTGTAGTGGTCCGATATCGATATCTACGATTCTAGTTCTAGAATAGTTCGCGTACGTATCGACAGACGAACGGAAGAACGGACAGACAGACCGGCGGTCTTGGCTAAATCGACTTAGTAGGTCGAGCTGTTTATACTATAAATCTATACTCATCAGATTTATATATGTGTGTACACTTTATAGTTTTTCTGACGTTTACTACTGGTTATTACAAACGTGTTCACTGCATAAATTAAGTAGGATAATAGTAAAATCAACAGAATTCAACCTGTATTTAATATCTAGAGTATAAACACATATGCTGAACCGATAATATTAATAAATACTTCGCATCTTTAACGAAATTGGAAACCTTAAGTTCTCCAAAATTGTCCAGTTTAAACGCCTAGCACACCAACCACACTAAGGTACATTCCAGAGCTCGAATGAACCGCTAATTCCCTTTAGGCATTGTAATCACCCAACACCTAACTAACGATACACCCGTAAATCGATGCCCGCGGGAATTGTTCAGAGATATGGCACTTTTGTTGCTGATGCAAGTGAAACAAAAAACACATTGCTGTTGTTAGTGTTGTTTTTGTTTTTGTTGTTGTGATCGATATGCTCGTATGTAACTGAGCTGAATGAGCGCATGGAAACGTACGTTGAACTATTGTTTGCAAACAAATGTTGTTACTAGCATCAGGAACGGCACTGAAGCTGGACTTGGGTAGCGAACACATCACTTGATGTATTTGTGTGTCACGGTCGGTCGATGATTTAGTGCTGCTGCCGATGTTGGTGAAAACCTAACGTGGAAACTAACAAGCGGGGACACATGCTACCCGCGATACTGTTACTGGGCGCCTCCACTTTCTCGCTACTGTGACTTTGTAATTCTAGTCAAAGAAACATTAACAGCGAGCAGTTAGCAGTCAGTAGCCATTTACACCGTCATCCGATCCGATTGTTTGTGTGATCATCTATTCGTGCGGCCGTTTGCCTGTCCTTGCGTTTGTCACACTCTCCCTCCATTCGTTTGTCTAGGAGTTTGTGCACCTACCAATTAGAACATTCGATTATTTGTCGGCACTGAGAACTTGTTAGGTTGTTGTTCTATAAAAAAGCAACAACAACAATATCATTGTTAGCAATAACAATTACCGTTGCTCTGCCAGAGGAGCCAAAGCTAAAGGTGCAAAAGTTGAACTTTAACTGCAGTGTAATGTCTGTATGTATACCCGTATATATGTATATGTATATCGGGTCGCAGTGATGTGTGTTGATTTGGTTCGGCAGTAGTTTCGACAGATTTTACAGAGTTGGCCACTTTACATCAACCATTCAGTTTTGCAGTTTTGTAGTGCATTGGAGCTCGTGTTGCATGCAACGTTAACATCATATACTGCATAACTATACATATATATATGTAGTATTTTTTGCTGATACAGGGGCACACTATCCGTTCAAGTTGCAAAATTTGACTTTTCGCTTCGTTGCATTTCTTCAATGGCCGCTGGTATGCATCGCCAACAAAAATCAACAATGCAGGCTGCAACACAGGTAATTTGAGATGTATAAACATGTATCCGTATGCATAGGTAATTGACATCGGTAGCAGGTCAGAGATACTCGCAATTGAATTTAGATATGTATATGCTTAAAAAATGTATTAAATGACTAAAGCATGAACCAAGGAATCAGGAGTTCAGATCTCTCACAAGTAAGACTGTTCCATACTCATTTATTGTAATATATTTAATGAATATTTTAATAACCTGTAACCTGGACTTTCAGTGAGTTGACTCAAAAGGTATCGAAAAAAATAGTCTGAGATATCACAGGTGACAATGGTTCGGATTCAGCATAAGACTTCATTGAGTCTCATAGCGCGGTTTCAACTGCAATGACTGGAATACGGATACTTATTCGTACAGAATCAGACTATATGGAGTCAAAGGTATGGCACGAAGTAACATTTTTAGGAGAGATTTGTAGTTTTAGCTTTTACTTTTCCGCGCGGTGTGCTTCGGAGTGTTGAAAACCAGATCCGAAACACCTACACCTAAATCTTGCACAAAAGGAACTAAATGGTTATCTATAATTTTAATGTTAAAGTCTGCCTTTATTTTACCAATTCTGGATAGTTCTGCTATACCGTTAGTAGTCATACAGTCTCACACCATAATTGAGCCGCCTCCAAACTTCAGTGTAAGCTTACTCTTCCAAGTCCACTCGCAACCATCTTCAACTTGGTTTCGTCAGACCATATAACCTTTTTCCACTCATTAGAGTTCGACATTTTGTAACATTTCGAAAATGAGAGACACAACTTTTTGTACCTCTTTGACAGCAATGGCTTTGAGACCAGCTCTTCTGAAAATTCTTGGAACTGTTTCGGCAGACTTTCACCTGACTCGTCGCTGATAGATTGTGGCTTACTTACATTTCATTTTCATATTTACCACTCGGAATTACCCCTCAAAGCTCCCGCTCTTGAATTTAACTTAGCTTGCAAAATTAGTGCTATCGGCAAAAGCCACACGAAAGACATATATAATTCTGATTGCCACGTTATTGATTAGCTGTCAACGTGTTCTGACAGTTTATAGTAATATGAAAGCGAAAAGCTACTGGATTCGATTTACTTCTTTGCAAATAAATCATTTATATTTCACTAACGGACATTTGTTGTTTCGTGATGACAGTTACGCATTTTTGGTTTTGGTTTGAAAATTTGTATGAAAACCCAACTTTGAATTAGTAGGTGATATAAGCATTTTTAATGGGTCGAGCAAGGAGTAGACGAAAAAAATATATACACTAGTATATTCTATTATTTCGTATGTGGTTCGTTTACTGCCATGCTTACTAAAT
This sequence comes from Bactrocera tryoni, assembly GCF_016617805.1. NCBI lineage: Eukaryota > Metazoa > Arthropoda > Insecta > Diptera > Tephritidae > Bactrocera > Bactrocera tryoni. The sequence continues at coordinate 30,025,744 of NC_052503.1, read as the reverse complement.
ATATAACGGCTGTTTAATTGGCAAAAAATTAAGTTTAATAAACAAACGAACGCAGACTGCTTGGTTTAAATAGAACTATTGGTTGTCTATTTAGACTAATAAACATGAGCGTAAGATGTTCATATAAGACCTTTTTGCAACTCTTCCGTTGCTTCCATTCGTCTTTTGAGGGTAATCAATAGATTGGTCGTGTATTCGTAAAATATGAGTAATCATCCTTTGTGCCCCAAATATTTGATACGCTAAAAGCCATTATTTTTTAAAGGACTGTGGTTACACACTTTCTGGCTAAATGAATTAAAAAAATTTATTGGTGCACGCGAGCTTTCTTTTATTTTTCATTGGTATACTCTCCAAAATAATTAATATTTTCACTAGCTTACCGAATATGCACTTTGCTTGTGGTTCAACGAATTTTATTTCGTATGCAAGTGTATAGTTTAGTATCCATTGTTTTAAACAACTAACAGTGGTTAAAAATATTCTAACACTTTTAGATTTCCATACATCATCATTATTTACCTGCAAAGAAAGAGACGAAATAGAAGTGGATTAAATTTAATCAATAAAATGTGAGTGGAATGTCACAGCATAGCTAAACTTAATACTAATACATACAATATTTGCATACATACATATGCATGGGCTTAATAAAAATCGGGAAATCCTAAAGTTTGATGCAAATAATGGAAATGGAACAATAAAAAGAAACACAATGGAAAAGTGAATAATTAATGCAACATACTAAGTAACTAACTTACCAACTCGCAATATTTAGATACATACAGCATATAGACATTATGTCTTTGTATTATAACAATAGAATTAACAAATAAACTAAGCTAAACGATATGCGGCATTTATCGGTGTTTTTGTTTTCTTTGCCAAATTGAAAGACCCGGCGGCTTGTGTCACAAAGCAGCAGCGCTAAAAAATTCAGACAAAATGGCACACCGCTCACATGATGAGATATTCATGAAATCGTGGATATATAAATATAGGTCTGTATATATTTAAAGTTATTCCAGGAACCCGTTTCTAAAACGCGTGAGCTTAAATCTAAGCTAAAGATAGTAGCAAAAAGGAATATAAAACATAGACTTGCTTAAACCCGTATACATACTAAATTTTGAATTCGATTGGAGCTGAAATAATCGCAGGAATAATGGAGCGCCCACGCTTTGTTTGATTGGATGGTAAATAAAACAAAACGTGGGTAAGAAAAATAACGCAAAAGAGAACAAGTAAGGAAGGCTTAAGTTCGGGTGTCACCGAACATTTTATACTCTCGCATCATAAAGTGATAATAATTTACATATTTTTTTATTTTGTTGTAAAATTAATTTGATTAGATCAATTTGTGTACCTTTGAGCATTGAATTGTATTTTTATTTCCTAATGTATATATTATACATAGAAGGCATCAGATGGAATTCAAAATAGCGTTATATTGGAAGAAGGCGTGGTTGTAAACTGATTTCACCCATATTTCGTTCATGTCATCAGGGTGCTAAAAAAAATATTATGTACCGAATTTCATTGAAATCGGTTAAGTAGTTCCTGAGATATGGTTTTTGATCCATAAGTGGGCGGCGCCACGCCCATTTTCAATTTAAAAAAAAAGCCTGGGTGCAGCTTTCTTCAGCCATTTTTTCCGTAAAATTTGGTGTTTCTGATGTTTTTTGTTAGTCGGTTAACGCATTTTAAGTGATTTTCAACATAACCTTTGTATGGGAGGTGGGCTTGGTTACTTAGCCCTTTCTTACTTGTTGTTTTTGTTTTTTTTTTTTAAATTAATAATTTAATCGCTGTGTGTTTTTTTCATTCGCCATTTTCCTATATTTACCGCTTTATTTTTTTATTTACTAAACTTAGTATCTACAAGTATGCGCATGTGTGTCTCGCACTTTAACACTTTTCGTTCGAGCGCATCTTTTGCTTGAATTCATTCGAACTGATCGCCGATTCGATACGTTTGTAACTCAGTTTCTGTCATCTTCCTTTCAAGTGAGCCAACTTATTTTTGTTTGTGTTGTTTTGGCATAAACTGACAGTGGGCACAAGCATAAATAAAACAATAAAGAAAACATGCCGCATGAGTGGCAGCAAAGTTTCTATTTATATTTGTTGTCATTTTGGGTTTCTGTTTTGTTTGCTGCTGGGTTGGCCTATTGTAAATATGTATTTTTTGGTTATTTGCCAAAAACAATACTTTTTTCATATTTTTATGAGCTTTTTAGCCGCAAAAAAATGTTTAACATAATTTGTTTTTTTTTTTTTTTTAATAATAATTCAAATACATATATACATATATGTATGGCTATTTTTATTTTTCTTCTATAGCAAGGTACATATATTTTTTAAGGAAGTATTATTCTTGTCTTTGTTTAATATGTTCAATTTGGGACAGGGAAGCCGACGCGGAGGCCGTCTTCTGCGGGCAAGCGGACGCGCCGGAATTCGCGACGCATGTTAATGTCGCGTGAAATGCCGCAAATATTATACATATGTACAAACACACACATTATATGTGATGGCAAGTCAAATTCCATAGACACACATGTCCATTTTGTTATTTTAGCTGTCATTCTTTTGCTACATTTTGAATTTATGTTCGTGTTAAAAAAGATAACACACTCATGTGTACATATGTACATATATGTTAAAATGTCTATATATTATATTTAGATACTGTGACCTCGTGTGACCGGAAGCTAAAAAAAATTCGAGTGTGAGAAAGGTTGACAGATTTCGACATGAATTTATTTACCTACTTATTGACTCATATTTCATAATTTTATTTTTCTTATTTTATTTTAATAATTTAAGTTTTAATGATCGATGTTGATTTGATCACCAGAGCCTTCAAAGTGTTGATAAGTTCTTCCGAAAAATGTTAGAATTTCCCTTGGCGAAAATAATGCAATGCCTTCGATTAATTAGACTGACGCTAAAAAGCTTTCATAGACATTAACATTCAAATTTTCGAAATTGCAATATCTGGTTAATTAAAAATTAGTCTTAGTTTCTGCTTTTACGATAGTGTAACATTGCCAGCTTTTGATGTGTGAGTAACAAAGTTCTTCTAGAAAATGTGAGTGTTTAAGCTAAGCGAGGATAGTACAACGTTTTTTTTTTTTGATAGATTTTTCAAATTTGGCCCAGACTGGTTCATATAAACTTTGCTCGCAAACCAAATCGAAAACATTTTCTATGTTTGTGTGAAGTTGGATTTCACAATGTCAATTAGTGTGTAAATGGCAGTTGCCTGTCTAGGATGGGAAAAGTTTAGCTGGTGACTTTTGCCAATGGAAAAAATTTAACAACGAACTTGCTAGAAATTTTCTTATTCCAATGGCATTACGGCTACGGAAACGTTGAACATGTTGTAGATGGGGTTGGGGAGTCTACTATATCACGAACACAAATATTTGGGTGGCACAAAGCATGCTGTGAAGTCAGTCAAAATTTGCCTGCAGAGAGTCTTGCGGGTCCTGAAAATCATCGCAGAAATTCTCACCAACTCTTATGAATCGACTGAACACATTTCGTTAATGTGGCCACCCCAGCAGTTTGAACTATCTATCCACCTCTATCATCTATTATTGCTCACGGCATCAATCTCTTGAATTCTAGGAGCCGTAAACTCCATTGCAACAGTAATTATTATACGATTATACATCAAGATTTGTATTTTACCAAATACCTCTATTTGTTTACATAGTTAATAATTCAATTGCTCTTTGTATTTAAAATAATAAGAAAATGGTAAAAATAAATTTCTTGCTTTATTTTGCCACAAATATTTCAATTCGACTAACTACAGAATACAAAAGCAAGTTACTAGTATATATGTACATAAGTACTCGTATATAACACAGTAACCTCGAGGTATTTACTAACTGTTATTTCTGCATAGTGTATAAAATGGCAATTAAATAAATGCGATTTAAGCACTCAAATTGCATGTATACGTGTATGTGGTTATTGCAGTGATCAGCAAACATTGTCGAATAAATGCAATTACAAGTGGAATTTATGAACGCAAAACATTGCAATGTTGCAAATTTGTCATTGAAACGAAATACTTTCTACAAATATATGTTCGTTTACATGAATGTGTGTCTTTAGAAGTGCGAATACTTGTATGTATGTATATATAAAATGCATATTTATAAATATTTATGTATGTGCATATGTCGGTACAAACAAAGTCAATAATTGTGGTTAGTGCATTAATGTGTCAACTGGTGTGCTTGTTTACTGTTGTTTATGCATCCAGTGGACAGAAATATGCAAAATCAGGAAAATATTGTGGAGCGAAAAGACAACAAAAGCAAAAGCTACACATATACGTTGAACAACAAGTGTATATTTAGCAAAAATAATTTTAAACAAGTAAGGAAGGGCTAAGTTCGGGTGTCACCGAACATTTTATACTCTCGCACGATAAGTGATAATCGAGATTTCATTATCCGTCATTTACATATTTTTCAAATACCGTATTTGTGTAAAGTTTTATTCCGCTATCATCATTGGTTCCTAATGCATATATTATACAGAGAAGGCATCAGATGGAATTCAAAATAGCGTTATATTGGAAGAAGGCGTGGTTGTGAACCGATTTCACCTATATTTCGTACATATCATCAGGGTGTAAAGAAAATATTATATACCGAATTTCATTGAAATCGGTTAAGTAGTTCCTGAGATATGGTTTTTGGTCCATAAGTGGGCGACGCCACGCCCATTTTCAATTTTTAAAAAAAGCCTGGGTGCGGCTTCCTTCTGCAATTTCTTCCGTACAATTTGGTGTTTCTGACGTTTTTCGTTAGTCGGTTAACGCACTTTAAGTGATTTTCGACATAACCTTTGTATGGGAGGTGGGCTTGCTTATTATCCGATTTCTTCCATTTTTGAACTGTATATGGAAATACCTGAAGAAAACGACTTTGTAGAGTTTGGTTGACATAGCTATAGTAGTTTCTGAGATATGTACAAAAAACTTAGTAGGGCGCGGGGCCACACCCACTTTTCCAAAAAAATTACGTCCAAATATGCCCCTCCCTAATGCGATTCTTTGTGCCAAATTTCACTTTAATATCTTTATTTATGGCTTAGTTATGGCACTTTATAGGTTTTCGGTTTCCGCCATTTTGTGGGCGTGGCAGTGGGCCGATTTTGCCCATCTTCGAACTTAACCTTCTTATGGAGCCAAGGAATACGTGTACCAAGTTTCATCATAATATCTCAATTTTTACTCAAGTTACAGCTTGCACGGACGGACGGACGGACAGACGGACGGACGGACAGACAGACATCCGGATTTCAACTCTACTCGTCACCCTGATCACTTTGGTATATATAACCCTATATCTGACTCTTTTAGTTTTAGGACTTACAAACAACCGTTATGTGAACAAAACTATAATACTCTCCTTAGCAACATTGTTGCGAGAGTATAAATATAAGTTGATGCAAGTACACTGAGTGTCAAACGGAGGTTCGCACTTTACCGTTTTAATATTATATATTTTTTTAAACTAATTGTAATTTCTATGAAACATTTTTTAAATGCGAGTATTATCTTGCTTTTTAGCAAAATTTACAATTTTTGTTAAACATGAAATACGATAGATGTTTGAGACCGCCTCAATGTATTTTTGGCCGTTTTAGTCGTGTGAAATGTCAAAACCCTCACAATCCAGTCATCTATCAAACTCACGTTCCCGACAGTTGCTGTCTCAGTTTCAATGACAGGAGCGTTGGGTATCTCTTTATGATTAAAATGATAAGCAAAGGCCAAGTCGTCCAGCAGCTATTAATTAAGTTCGTTCGTGAAATTACTGGTGTCGATGCTAATTTTAACACGAGAATGTTGGAGGAAGGATTAAATACGAGTAAAAATACTATTTGGAGAATGCTATCTGAAGATTTGGATAACAAAAGCTCTGTCTACGTTTTATTCCACTTAAATTGAATGGAGACCAAAACAAGAAAAAACGTTAACTTCGGCTAGACCGAAGCTAATATACCCTTCACAGATTACATTGGTGCCTTAGGAAATAATTTATACCAAATTTCGTTAATATATCTTGTCAAATGCAAAAGTTTTCCATACAAGAACTTGACTCCGATCATTCAGTTTGTATGGCAGCTATATGCTATAGTTAACCGATCCAACTGACCAATTTCTTCGGAGATTACATTATTTTTACAAACAATAACTCATAACAAATTTCGTGAAGATACGTTGTCAAATGTGAAAGGTTTCCATACAAGAACTTGATTCCGATTGTTCAGTTTGTATGGTAGCTAAATGCTATAGTTAACCGATCTGACCAATTTCTTCGGAGATTACATTGTTGCCTTAGAAAATAATCTACACCAAATTTGGTGAAGATACATTGTCAAGTGTGAAAGTTTTCCATACAAGAACTTGATTCCGATCGTTCAGTTTATATGGCAGCTATATGTTACTGTGGTCCGATATCGACCGTTCCGACAAATGAGCAGCTTCTTGAAGAGAAAATGACGCTTGCAAAATTTCAAAAGGATATCTTAAAAACTGAGGGACTAGTTCGTATATATACAGACAGACGGACGGACAGACAGACCGACGGACATGGCTAAATCGACTCAGCTCAACATACTGATCATTTATGTATATACTTTATAGGGTCTCCGACGCTTCCTTCTGGGTGTTACAAACTTCGTGACAAACTTAATATACCCTGTTCAGAGTATAAAAATGAACGAACTTTTAACGAAAAAAAAAACAATTTTTTTTTTCATCAACCACCTGCCTTATTTACATCGCATGATTTATCACCATGGGACATCTTATTTTTCCTTTCTTTCTGAAAACCAACCGAAAGTTGCATTTTATTATAATGTCCCAGCTAATCAAACAAAAGGGGTTATTTTATGAACATTCAACACGTTTTGTGGGGGACACTTTTGAAAATGATATAAATTAAAACAATAGTACTGATTATCTAAAAAATAATATTAAAATTTTTGGTTAAACTCGTAATCTCATGTCGTTACTTTGCTAACGTATTTTGCTCTTTGAACGAAATCCGTCAACATTCTTATTTACAGCCATTTCGCTATATGATCTGCACAATAATCCCAACTTTGCTTAGCAATAATCTCAAATTAGGGGGGTTGGTTGGTTGGTTGACTGAAAACGGAGACGCATGATCATCTGACCGCAGATGATCACACTTAGGTTAGCATTAGGCCTAGTTAAGCCTTTGCTAACAATTTAGTGGATTTGGTAGAAAAAGTTATTCTTTCCACCCCAGGCGTCCAATGTCTCCTAAGTTAGAGTATTCGTTGCCGTGGAGTATGTCCTTTCTCATCCGGCTGAAGGGTGGATATAGATAATATTTCAGTGTCCTATTGCCCCATGTACGTACTCTGCATTCTGCCGAATCTACTTTTCCCATTTTTAAAAGGTGGAATCTTAAAGGCTGTCGCCCTCTGATTACCTTTACAATGTTACTAAGCTCTCTTTTGTTGCCTAGAAATGGAAACTCTTTGGTCTGTTCACTATCAACACTACTCAAAGGTAACTTTGTGATATGTCCGGTGTTGCTTCTGTACCAAGACCTGAGGTTTCCGTCTAGGGTCCATTCCTTTAAACGACCCTTGAAGGAGCTGAATAGCAGCTTAAGAGAGATTGTGTTACTAATAGCGATTATATAAAATATTTTTTATCAGAAATAATGGAAGAGAGTATAAGCGATTTTGTCGAGGTTTTCTCTTTTAACATACTACTTCACGGCTTTTTAACAAATTGTCGCTTTCAAATATAGAATTTTCAAAAAATGTCAGTCGAAGTGATTCCTTTCTATTTCTTTGATTTATTCGAAATAGATTCGTTATTGGTTCATCACTATGAACATGCAAATTTCCAATGACATCAAACTGTATCTTCAAGGTCGTCATATGATATCACTGGCTTGCTAAAATCAAAAATCATAATCGAATTTCAAATCTAGGCATCTTCGGTTTGTCACTACTTTGTGCGATATGTGTAAACTCTGCTCGCTTGGAGTTCGTTCTTTGTTCGGTTCATCATCTTACCAGGTTTTCGTAAGGTAATCTGACTATATTGAACTTTCAGTTAACGCTTAGTAAATGTATATACTTATGCTCTCCTCCATATACCACTTATATTGTGTATACAATTTATGTTGCTATATGTCAATAAATTTACAAAATCTTAAATAAATGTCTTAGTAAGCAAAAAATATGAGAGCACCTTATTGCTTATAATCATAAAAATGAGAAAAACAAACAAAAAGTTCAACGGCAACAAATAATATGCAAAGCTCACTTTCATGATCAATACCGATGGGGCGATTGGGCTGTCAAATCGGCTTTTCGCTCAACTTATGATCAATATAATCCGCCTACTGAGCGTACTATTCACAACGCCATCACATATCTTGAGACCCAGCATTCATTATTTGATAATATTCGATCAGTACGGAATAAAGAAAATATAGCAGTCGTAGCTGAGAGTGTACACGAAGACCCTGGAGAGTCGATTCGGCGCTGTGCGCAGCAACTAGGACTGACGTATGGAACGACTTGGCGCATTTTTCCTCCAGATCTTAAATTGAAAGCGTAGAAAACTCAGCTTGTGCAAGAACTGAAGCCGGTCACCTTCTAAACCACATCACTTGAGTTCTTGCAAAGTTCCAAGAAGATCCGACGTTTTCGAGACATTTCATTTCATTTCTGGCTTAATGGGTATGTAAACAAGCAAAATTTGCCACAATTGGAACGAAGAGCAACCTAAAGAGATTTAAAAGCTGCAATTTTTTCCAGAAAAAAAAAACCATTTTGTGTGATATTTCTTCAAAAATGATGCCTGTGAGATCGTAACCATCAATGGCGACCATTATCACGCCATGATAATCGATTGCTCCATGCCTGAAAGTGATCTTGGCGACATTTGGCTTCAAGAAGGCGGCGCATCAATCAATCGTTTTCATGAGAGAACACTTTGGTGAGCAGATACTGTCTCGTTTGGGCTGGTCAATTTGCCACCAAGACCGTGTGATATTACATCGTTATACTTTTTCCTATCGGGATATGTAAAGTCTAAAGTTTATGCGAGCAATCCCGCTTTGATTCAGGCCTTGCAGAAAAACATCACGCGTTTCCATTTCGGCTGGACGCTCGGTCGAGTCATCGAAAATTGGACTCAACTGATATACCATCTGGTACATTGCCGCAAGCAACACTTGAAAGAGATAATCTCAAAAAGTAAATGCTAAAGAATGTTCTTTTGAATAAAAAAAAGCATTCCCCATTATATTTGAAGTTTCTGTGTTTTCTCTTTAAAAAAATAGGGAACCTTGAAATGAATGACCCTTTATTATACAAGGGTACAAAACGATCTTTATCTTGATCGCTCAGTTAATGACAACAATACAGCCCGATCTGACAAAATGTTCGGAAGCTCCAGCGATGTCTTTCAAATATAAAACTTTTCCATACAAGAACTTGATTTCGATATTTAAAGGGCCCGTATGACTTAGCGTCTATTGCTAACCTTATACTGACAATATTGATCTATTTGTAAAATATTTTAATGAAAATAAGTCGGCATATTTTCGTATTAATAATGTGGTATGGTGTTAAAAATTAATAAAATTGGTTCGGTACTTCAATGGTACTTCGGTAATACAATGATTTTGAATTTCAGAGAGTACCTTTTTCTGGTAATATTATGCCCTGTTGGAAAAAATTAAAAAAAGGGTCAATAGGAACTCTAGCCCCATATACTCAGCATACGAATTTCAAACTTCCGGTTGGGTTTATACGAATACTTCGACTAATATGCAGATAGGTATCACATGCCAGTAAGTGCAGAAACTTGAATGTATAAGAAAATATTTTATAGCTTTTAGATGCCATTAGCCACTCCATTGACACATACTTAAAAGACAAGGAGAAGCTCACATATACATAATTTTATTTATATGTGTACGCATTTGTGCCTCCAAAATATCAGAGCTGTACTTATCGCTAATGCAAGACATTAACATTTAACTCATAGCTAACAAAACCATCAACTTAACAAGCGTCAAAGCCAATGAACCACAGCAGTGGCCTCAAGCGCTACACCACACATGCTTTTCGGGCCTCAGCCATTTGCTGGTTTCAGATAATTTCTTTGATTTTTAATTAACGTACTTTATATATATAAAGTGAATTCAATTTTAATTAAATTAAACGTGGCTTCAGTTAATTGAGCTATTAAAACATTCAGTTTATAAAAAGACGGCACACAAGAATGTGTGAATGTGTTGGAAAGTTGTGCCAGTGCCACTTGATCTCCTCCAAATCAGTTAATTGTGAGAGCTGCCTTTCAAATTAACTTAAGGTCAAATTCTCCGAGATTCACACATACATATGCACACACGTTGGCTCTATCGTGCTAAGAAAGCGTTTAGAGTTTCATTATTTTGAACGCTTCGAAATTCGCTTATCACAAAGTGCATTTGAGCGTTTGAACACACGCATCCGGCGCTTTAAACCATTACAATGGATTCTTTCACAATTCGGGGCATTGAGTTATTTGGGAATTTTCGGTGTCTATATTGTTTGTCTCAAGTGAAGTTACATATCTCTTAATTATTGTTATCAGTGCGCAGCTAAGACTTGACTTTATATTTGGTGGTGATTAAAAGTGACAGTATTGTATTTAAATAACCACAGTTGCTCTTATTACTTGGAACATGAATTTGAATGTTTGATTTAGTTTAAATTAATAATATATTACTTTGTAATTAAATTATCTCAAATTTCTAGTTAGGGTACAGGGTATAGTAAGTTTACCATGAAGTTTATAACACCCAGATTAAAACATCAGCGACCCCATAAAATGTACTATACATATATAGTATGTGATCATATACGACGAGCTGTCCGCCTGTCTGTATATGGTATATGAGTCCTTTTCCCCAAGAAGCTGCACATTTGTTGAAACCGCCGATATCGGACTACTTGCCACACACACTGAACGATCAAACCAAGTTCTTTTATGGAATATGTTTAATTTTTTAAGAGTATTATAGTTTCCGTACAACCGAAGTAAACGTGCTTTCTTGCTAAAATTAGAAATCATATAGTTTGTTAAACATACTTTTGTCAAGAATATCAACATCTAAAAAAAAAAACCTGCTTATTTTGACAGAAAAATTAACCAACAGCTATGTATTTGTTCATACCAAATACTTAATTTTGGATATTTAAAATTTTTTGCTTTTGGAACTATATGATGTAATCTATCTCTTATAGTATTTAAATTTGCTTGTCATTACTTTCATCCAAATTCTACACATTTTAAATATATCCGCGGTGTCTCAGTCCATTCATTTGCCACGAATTCGAGATGAATACGCAGAAATGCTCTAATTATATTTCCGACTCGAAAACAAAACTTTGATTTATGTTCTTTAATATTATATTGTTGAATGTAGACAGATATTGGGGTATGTTTGCTGAATATATCTCCAAAAATTAGCTAAAACCATAATAACATAAATAACAGCTAAAACTTTCAACAAAACCATTAACAATGTTGCAAGTAGTAATTAGAAAGGCATGCGTTGTTTATTCATTTATACATACAATTTATGAATGTGTGGAAAATTGTGTATACATAAATACATATATTATGACAAAAATGTATCCGGAAATTGTAAATAAAACGCAATTTTTTTAATTATTCTTCAATATTTATTTGGGCGCCTTGATAGAAATCCTCCTCAGATGTAATACACTTATGCTAATGATTTTTCCAGTCCCTTCAACACTTTTCGTAACCACTTTTTGGGATGACCTTCAACTCCTTCAGCGAATTTTGTTTTATCTCTTCGATCGACAGAAAGCGAGTTCCAATCCGATGATTGTTGACTTGTTTGCATGCCAAATATAAACCCTAGTTTCATTGGCAGTTATAATGCTCTCCATTAATGTGAGGTCGTAGTTTGTATGATCAAGCATGTCCAAAGAGACCTATTTTGTGCTTTTTTTGAAAAAAATTCAGCTTTACCGGAAAGAGTCGAGCAAGAATGCGATTAACTAATAACCATTAAAATCATTCGAACGGACTCGCGAGAGATGTCAAGCTTTTTTGCCATTTTTCTAACACTTGACTGACCATTTTTAAGCACCATATTCTTTACTTTTTTAATATTTACATGAGTTGAAGAGGTCGGTCGGTCTCTCGACCGCCTCTGAAGTCCTTGTGCTACTCGTAGGCTTGTGCTTTTGATAAAATTGAATCACCGTGAACCTTTTCCAACATTCGCAATGATTCCTCACGCGAAATTTGGTTAGAAGTACAAAATTGGAGACAAATTCTTTATTCGATATTTTTATCTATTGTAAAAATCTCAACGTACTACTGAGGTGTACCGACTTAAGGAGCTACTGTAAACAACTTAGAAAAAGAAAACCTTTGTGAAATATCATTTACCCCGGTGTTTTTGTGTAACAATGTATATGTATGTACATTAGAGTGATTCAAAAAAAAAATTGTTTTTTTTCGTTTGGTACTCGGAAAAATAGGTTCCTAGACACCTCTAAGAAAGCCTCTCCAAACATGCGTTTTTAATTGTAACGGGAATTTCCTCCTACATACAGTTTTCTATTTTTTCTTATTACCGATAGAAAAATTTATATATCTCTTCCAACTACTTAAAAAAATATCTTGTTCCATAGATTTTGTAGGAAACTGAATGCTCTACAAAAAAGGTCTATTATGATTTTTTCGTAAACCCAAAAGTTTAAAAGATATTAACAGTTAAAGTTTGATTATTTTTGGGAAAATTTTTTATTTCTTATGAATTTTATAACTCAATGAAAAAAAAAATATTATGAATAGATTTTTGGAGAGGCTTTCTTAGAGGTGTCTAGGAACCTATTTTTCGGAGTACCAAAGGAAAAACAAAAAATTTTTTTTTGATCCACCCTAATATGCATTGATGTTTGACGATGAATATCTCGTAAACACTTAACCTAATCGAAAAATCATAGGAGACCATTTTTATAGAGCAGTAAATTTCCTACAAAACTGGGAGTTTCATCATTCATAATAATTTTTTTTATTGAGTTATAAAATTCATAAGAAATAAAAAATTTTCCCAAAAATAATCAAAATTTAACTGTTAATATCTTTTAAACGTTTGGGTTTACGAAAAAATCATGTTAGACCTTTTTTGTAGAGCATTCAATTTCCTACAAAATCTAAGGAACAAGATATTTTTTTAAGTAGTTGGAAGCGAGATATAAATTTTTCTATCTGATAATAAGAAAAAATAGAAAACTGTATGTAGGAGGACCTTCCCGTTACAAGTAAAAACTCATGTTTGGAGAGGCTTTCCTAGAGGTGTCTAGGAATCTATTTTTCCGAGTACCAAACGAAACAATTTTTTTTTTTTTGAATCACTCTAATGTACATATATATGCTTTCGTACACAACTTTTCCCTAAACTTTAAGGCACGATTCGCTATCTTTTCTCATTTAACACTCTATACTCACTTTTCACCGCGATCAATTAACCGTTGTTGCAGTTATTTTACTATAATTACTGTTGAGATAAAGGCAATGCTGCCGAAGCGTATGATTAAAATACTCAACGCTGCAGACTTGGGTTCATACAAACTTAGATACTTCTTGCATGTACATGTGGTTTGTTGTACATATGTATTATGTGTGAGTGCCCACATATTTATTAACTTTTCAACAATTTACAAATTACTTACATTGTTGTTGGCAACAGTGCTAATGAATGCCAATTAGTAAAAGTAATAGCAGAATAGTAGTTGTTGTTGTAGTGTTTGTCTACAAGTCTACCGCGAACTGATCGATCGGACTGGAACAAGTGCAAAAGCCGATCGCTGATTGATCGACTCAAAGCAACTATGAAAGCAGCTGCCCGACCGAAAGTGAACGGTGGGTAAGTAACAAAACCAAAAATGAAAAAAATTACAACAACAAAAACTAAGTTATGAATATTTAGTGAGTGCCTAAGTACTGCCTAAACACTAGACTTTCGAGAAAGGAGAGGCAAAGAGACCTCTTTCCTTACCTCTTTCTTTTCTATATATGTACATATGAATTAATGCCATTTTCGTAGCAATATTAATAATAACAGTGATTATAACAACAAAATACAATCATATTAACAACAACAAGCCGCTTTTATTCATTACACGAAACACCTTTCTTTAACCGTCATAATGATTGTTTAATAAACGGTCACTACATGTATTGGGGCAACTTAGTTTTTGAAGCGCTGTTGAGGGTTTTCCAGTGTGTTTCGTGGGGGCAAGTGCAAGTGCGTTCAGTTTGTATATCCGACGCTTGTAAATACATATGGGCAGAAAAATGCACTGCATAACTATGTATAAGCTTCATAAGTTCCATATATGTACATATGTACATATATATGTACATACGGGTATGTCTCCATATATTTTTCAAAGGATATTTATCGCTTTCAAATAAATTTGGATTTTCATCGCAATTGTTGTTGATTTTTTCTCTGTTGTTTCTTTTCGTTTTTGATTTCGTTGTGTAGCTTGTCTGCCAGCACGCTAATTATCTAATTGTGGTTGCTTGTCATTGTCACTCGTTTACACACCTTCTTGGAGACCAAAAGTAGTTACAATATAGTTGTTGTTGTACGTATATAAGAAGGAAAATGAATAACTGATCATTTATGACAGCATTTAGTTGTTATCGCTGAAATCCGCATGTAAATGACACACTTTATTAAAATGGAGGTGTGATTGTGGGCTGTGACATTTCGAACCCACTGTGGAAGGTGTTTCTTTAACATGGTTCATGTAAAGAGAAAAGTGTGACAAGCTTATGACACTTGTTATGACAAAATACAAAGGCTATTGGTGTTATACTGACAGACGCAGGAAAATCACCGCAATGATGGTGAGAATATATAAATGTGTGAGTGGATGATGATGAGATCATGAAGGGGTCCCAATCAGGTCAGGATTAACGAGATTTATTAACACCTAGTGGGTCTAAAAATTTTTGTATCCAACAAGCGATTGTCAGCAGTTTTTTCGAAACGTTTTTATTATAGTATAGCGTAGAATAAAAATGCTGTCTTTAATTAATATTGATATTAAAAGGTAATAAATGTTTTAAGGAAATATTTAAATCTATCCTTTGACTTACATATGTATACTATATTTTTCAAATAGAAAAAACTCGATTTTTTCAATGAAAAATTCTATTATATATGCATTGCTTTTGAACTATCATCTTCTGAATCATATAGAAGCTTCAAGCAGCTCAGCCTTACCTGAAATAAAGAAGTTGTTAGTCATTTTTATAAGTTGTTTATTTTTATTACTATAATATCTGAAATAAGTTGGAATAATTATTAGAGAAAAATAATGTATATTTATGATCATTACAGCTTCGCTATAAAAACATTAGTAAAAGAATTATCTACAGCGTTCATGTGTATCTAGTATAACGATTTTTATATTGAGATGACATCTTTTACGTCTATTATCTTATTACATCTTTTCGCTCTTGTGGTCTATTGAATGCTTTTGGCAGTAAAATGGCTTAGTTCATAGAGACATGCCGGGAATAGGGGCTTTGTTTACAATTACTATAAGAATTTGATAGTTCATTCCATTACAATTTTATACTTTATCGGTCTTGAGATCATTTAATTTAGGCAGAGATACATATGTATTTAAGTGATGAAATTTTATGGTTTAAAAAAATGTATAGTTTAAAAAACCAACGTTTTCTTGTTTTATGAAGAAGATTCTATTAACAGACTTTATTAGTTAGTTTCTCATACAGAGTTCTCTTTTTGAACAAAATTCGAACATTGAAGCTTATTTGATAGACTTTTGGAAACTTAAACTTAGCATCAGCAACGCTATATGGATCACGTCCACTCTCCTGAAGGTACTATCTAGAGAAAATGGTAGAACTAAATAAACGTGAAGGGTTTTGGCTCTATATCATACATACTGGAAATTAGACACATAATATCTGAATAGTAATATATTCCAAACTTTTTATGTTTTTACATGTTCACATAACGGTTAATGTATAATATTAAATACCCTTTTGAATTCATACAATCTCGTTAATTGGAATTTTGTGCCGGAAAGGATTCGATAAATGCTTACTATTGGTAATAGCGGTCTAGCGCTCAATATATACAAACACACTAACATATATATTTGGGTATCACTTATTTCCTAAGTTCTATTTGGCCTGCATTTCTCAGGCATATTATATGGCGGCTTTTTGATATTTTGCTTTGTGCAACCACTTGGAGGTGTACACCATGACGTATGAGCAACGCAGGACTTGTAAGGCAATTGTATGAACGCTCAATGAATTGATGCGTAACTTAACAGTGTATAAATTAAAAAAAAACGACTTTATAAAAAAAATATTAGAGCGAACCAATTTGGAGTTGAACATAATTTTTTTTTAATTTATGGGTTTATTTGCTTCACAGAAAAATCCCATGCTATATACAAGGGAAAAGAAACACTATATAGTCACGGTTTAACTTAAAAATAAAGAGTTTGCTTACGTTTGAAAATTGTTTATGGCAAAACCTGAAACTTAAGAGGATGTCAGTAAAAACGCAAGTCAATTAGGCAAATAACAGAAAGTTACTAGTGTGAGTAGTTAACAATGAAGTTAGTATTGAGCAATTCTGTGATTCATATATTCTACATAGCATTACCATACCATTCTAAGTACATACACATAATGTCTCGACAATGAAAATTCTTAATTAGCTCATTGACAAATGGAATCGACTGTTATTTTGTCTTGAAATAAATAAATTATCAATGTAATTGCAATATCGCTTTCCTGCCAGGCCAATTACTTACAGCAAACACACACAAATTAATATAAGCACATCCACATGCAGAGATAAATTGTAAAGTATCGGTATGAAGGGCGTTTCATACACTTTAACTTAATTATGCTAATGAAAATATAAAATAAGAATAACACGATTTGCTGCGGCAGCATATGACTGACCAAGAATACTCAAGTTACAGATTCCATACAGAAATTGATATAGCTTCTTAAGTGTGTGTGTACCAGCAAACAGATTAATAGTAAATTGTACTAAATAAATGGGAAATTAATGAGAATGAATGGCCAAAGGGTCGAAGAACACAGTTTAAACCGGCAAAATTGAGAGCCTTGCACGTGATGGAGAGAATACCATACATACGCATCACTCGCACTCGGATGAATGAAAGAAGGATAACTTGGAAAAGGCTGTTAAACTGAGGAAATCAATGTGAAGCAATGGTAAATAAATTCGAGCTAATGCATCGCTTAGATCAAACCTGGAAAACATATATATCACAGATATATGTATTTTATATATAGTATAAATTTTCTATGCAATATATTTACCAAGAGGTAAATATATACCTATGCATCCGGTGTATGTATATCTATGCATTTGCCAAGGTCGCAACTTTCTTCACTATTCGTCTTTTGTCGGTGGGTGGCTGATACATTCGCTGAGTGGAAGACATGACTGATGAGTAGGGCAGCGTCTACGACCGTTGAATGTTCGTCGGCTTAAAGGCACACCACGAGATATTCGCAAAGCAACTTGCTTTCGTACTTGTCGCATTGCTCTTGTTGCTGTTGTGCTTAAGCGCAGACGTTTATTTGCGCAGACTTTGCGACGACCAGCCGGATTGTATATGTAGCTGAGCAAATATGCACTTACATACCAACCACGGCAAGTGCTATTTTTATATAAAGTGTATGCCCTCTAGGAAATTTTTAACCTAATGCAAATAAATTGTTTGAATTCATATATTTATAATCGGTAAAATCTTTTCACTAAATATTTAAAAATAAAGCTTAAATATAAGTGTAGACCATCAAGAAAAAAAAAAGTATTTTAATAAGAGATACATTTTATATTGATTTTAAGGTTTACTCTCTTGTTTGTCTCATGGCATTACAATGATAATTCTAACTTCAATAAATTTATAGCAGATCGACTCACACATGTAAGAACTATGTTAATATTGCTTTTTTCTTGTATAAAAAGTGGTGTTATTAATGTATTTTTATTATTGATTGTGTGCAAAAAATAGTAAGACTTTTTAATTTAAATGTTTAGTATACACTTGTCCTTCTGCTGTACATAAAGTGCATTCGGCGATTTTTACGATGAGTGAAATTAGCGATGATTAACTGTCAGAGATCTTGCTGGTATTGTTAGAATATTGAAAGGATCAGTGAAAATCATTTTGATAGATCATTTAGGCACAAGAAAGTATTTGGCATATTTTATAAATGTACAATTATGTGATCGGGGCCATTTTATTTGAAAAGCTTCTATTCGTGAAACATCTTCAAAGTGATCACTTAGCGGTATTTTCACCTGAAAAATCGGTGAGTCTTGAGTTTTCTACAACATTATGAACATTGTTTTTGTTAACGGTTTCGTCTTTGTCTGTTACCATTTTCCTACCGAGTGCTTAAGTTTGCACATAAAATATACTAGTAATTGGCCTGACTGCAAGTGACGTGTTCATAATTATGACGATAACAACAATTCCAATAGCTTACGCGACAGTGACAATAATAACAGCAACAGCCATGACAGCGATGAAAAATCAATTGTCTTGATAGTGGTTGCACGCTAAGCGGCAAAGGTGGTGGCGGCCTTCTGGCAAGGCTAACAAGTTTTTCCTCATCTCATTCACACATACATGTAAGTATCAATACAAATATAAGCGATCTTTCCCGTAAATATTTTATTTTTATAAATTCTGGATTTGTTGTTGTTAGAATGTACCCAATTGCGCCAGACCAATTCACTTAACGAAATCGACTTTGCTGTCTGCATTCATTCAAAGAAAAGCTGAATCAAGTGGTAGTAGAAGAAGAAGAACAATAAGTATAACTTGCGCTGCGTGACGTCAGTGCTAAGCTTGTTTGATAGATTGGTTATAAAAATATGTAATTCTACATATATGTACATATAAGTATACATAAACATATATGCTTATATATAAGTGCTTAAGTAGACCTAGGCTTTAATGAGTAGCTATTTGTATACTCGTCTGTCTATGTTCATATGTATGATTTGTTGAGAAATTCCTGTAACAAAGTTAGTACAGATACATAGCTGCATACATCGTGTGAATGCGTAAAAGCTTGAGCGAGAATTAGATGACTGATGTGGTTAATAGAACTTGGCAGAACTTAATTTTTATGAGAATTACACAATCATTCTTACATTTGCTGTCGATGATCACGTCGACAAATAATGATACACAGTAGTACATATATGTATAAGTATATGCATATACTATATAACTACAAATATACATATAATATACAAAAATGCCGAATGCATCGTTCTATTAAAAGTCGTGGGCAAGCGGCTTTTCCTGGACTCTAAAAACTATACCATAACACATGTTAAGATCACAAGAAAGAAGACGTAACAAATTGTATCAAAGACGGAAGAATATCCTTTGCTGAAATAGAAAATAATGATAATTTTTCAAAAATGTTTTTCTTTCTGTAAAACTGTATATTTTGAATTGGAGATTCATTTTGTTATATAATATGTACAATTTCATGGGGTAGAAGTACAATATATCAATGGAGCAAGGTCGTCTGTGCATTGGTTGATTGATTGCAAACAGTGCTGCTACAGAGCCCATATCTTGTAGTTATAAGCGAATAATTCAATGAAAGGCTTCAGAAGCACAATACGATGCAGAGGTTTCATAAATGAAGTTGGGTTTCTAGACTGATCGAACGAATACTTGAAGAAAACAATTAGATCGAAAAAAACAATAAGAAACATGAATTTGATTAACATCAACTCTAATGTTGTCTGCGAAAATTCTTAAATTAAGCATCAAATTTCCTACATGGTGTACACTCTGTTCGAAACTTTTACAAATCATACTAAGCGCAACAGTAATTTGACAAGTACAAAATGTGGCAATTACTTATCCATTACGAGGTTTTGAACTTAGCCACAATTTATTTGAGCTCGCACTCCAGACGCTTGATTTCACAGACAAATTTCGGTGCGATACAAAGTACAACTATACATCGTTACAAATGCATTTGAACATATGTCAGCGCCACATTTGCATTTCGGCGGCGAGTTATCGATCGAGTGGATAAAAAGGCCGAATCGGACCCAGATTTCAAGTGACAACGCCGCCGTCATTTGGTTGCAGTAAAATAATAAACTTTGTGGACTCGCACAAAAATACAATCATGCCTGTGCTCACTCATGCAACATGAGCACTTAAAAGTTTTTTTCTCAAGAGTCGAAAATCTTGTAACCAAACGGTGATAAATTGTAAATTGAATAATAGTCTCTGCACATACACACGTACAAATGCAACAAATTGGGCTCACAAATGCGAATGCTTATCGTTGGCTGATTGCAAGCCGCTTTGAATTGCCACCCCGATAAGCACCGCCGTGTTTGTGAGCTTTTGTGGCAGCATGTGAATAGCTTCGTCAGCCAGCCAGTCGACCGAGCTTGTTAAGTTGGGCTTAAGCATCTCAAGAAATTAAATAAATAGTTTGTTTGCCATTATTTAATTACAGATGGCAATTGAGCGGTTTACTACAAAATATATAAGTATTTATATGTGCATATGCATGAGGTTGCACAAAGACAGCTTGCAACAATAGTGTGCAAAAAAGAGAAAAATCATATCGTAATGCTCATATGTGGAAATGCCAATAGAGTGCCGTATAAAATATAAATATTAATGTTTAGAATACTTAATATCGGCTCCTCAACTAAGAATATTGAAAAAGTGAGTATTGAGTTTACAGGATTATGTTCAAATATAATAACTTCTTCGAAGATCCCAAACTTCACATTTGGTTTATGTTGGCATTTGTACTAATATTAGTTTTTAAGAAAGAGCCATGTCTGCGGTCAATTCACTCAGTCCCGATATCTTAAAGAGATCTACTACCTCGATTGTTGAATACTTTCTGTCACATAGAGATACTTTAAGAAAATCCCGAAATTTTTCGGTATTGATCCCGAAATTTTTTTCTTCGGGATTTTGAATCTTAAAACATGCTAGGTAGAAAAATTATCGAATAGTTTATGTTTCTACGACAAACAATGAATAAGTTAACCATCGAATGCGCCAGTTGCCATAATAAATAATCTAATCGAGTGCCAAATTGCCAAGATCGCTTGGCTGCGATTCAATTGCGCAAAAATATGCGAACATTTATGATTGCGGAAAATTGCATTCAAACATTTGCAATTTTTTGTGTTTCAGTCGACTAATCATAAATAATATATGAGCAGAAATTAATGTGCCATGTGGACAGGCAAGCGAGCTTGTCTTATATATGTATATATAGTACATACATGGATATATTTTCTACACATATGTATTTTTTGGAAGTAAATGTATGCGTTTATTAATAATATTTGCACAATGCCGACAACATTGTCTTGAATAAATACATAAGCAAGCACACGCCAAGCGGCAAATTGTTGGCTTTGGAGAAACGTGAGTTAATTTTCATGTTCGCCTACTTTTGTTGCACACGGTATACATGTTATATTTGTACATACGTAGTATAGTAACATTTAATTTAGAAATACGACCATTAACGAAATTTATCTTAGTACAAAAGCCATTTAAAGAGACACAACGAGACTTTGTCAAGTTTTGGACAAAATGCCGCAGGCATTAAATTGCAACTCACACTAAACAATATTAAGCAAATCCACGGCTTATATGTGCTAATATATCTATATGTGTATATCGGATACAAAAATATGTGCCTTTAGCTTTTTGGCACTGAGTGCAATGAGCTGCCGGTTCTATAAGCAACCTAAATGGCCGGCGAATAAATCGTCACGCAAAGCCTAAATTGGTAATGCAGGTTAACAACGCTGCAGTGTGGCAAGTAGGGTGTGGGGTGGTGGTTGCAACGTCATGTGTTATGCCCTAAAGCGGTGAGTAGCGTGCGATGGCCAGTGTAAACGCTAAGTGCATATTTGAGTACAAATGTGTGTATATATGTATCTGTGTTGTTGCCCCGCCGTCATGCCGCAAGCACTTTTTGTTGCCATTTCTGTTTGATTTTCATTTTCTATTTTCTTGTTTATCTCTGCCACTTTTATTTGGTCGTTCGTCTGTTTGTGCCCCAATGTGTGTCATTGATGTGTCCAATAAATTGTCACGCATTGTCAGCGTTTTGTGTGCCAATTTGCCGGCAAATTAAACAACAAGTATACTACTAATACCAACACATTTGCTGTCAAACTCTTCGCAGACACACACACATCCATGGATTTGGGTAGAAAAGTCACTTTATTTGCTGGCAACACATATTTTGGAGTGAACGCCACGTGGCAGAGTAGCAGTAAAGAGGGCGCGCTTGTCGCTTGAAATTGCCGCAAATGGTCATGCATACCTATATACATAAGTATATAGCTACATAGTTGCATAGTTGCATTCACCAGTTGTTTGCTGCGGTCTCGCACAATATTATACAAGTATATTTAAATAAATCTACAAATGGGTTTCGTTGAACGATTTGTTGCGAATTTACGGTTTAATGTTGATGTTGTTGTAGTAACATTCAAATTTATTGCAAACTGCAGTAGAAGGATGTAAAATCATGTATGTATGTATATTTGTTGCAAGTGCGCTGTTAATATGTATTCAAATTAGCATTCATCGAGTTGCAACAACAAGAGGTTAATAGAAAAACTAATCGTGTGACATTGTGGTACATTAATTTTCCTCACTAATCGTAAATTACTGCCAATTTTAGAATGTGCTTATGAGTTGTTGATAAGTTCCCTCTAGGAAAATTTGAGCAAAAATATTTCGAAAACTCTTAAGAGAAGTTATGTTATGCACATTGTAAAAAGTTGTTGTAGAATTTTGGAAATGTTCCCAAAAAACACGTAGATCAAATTGCTCTAGATAGTCGAAAAACATCCGTTTGAAGGCGAGCTAAAGAGAGAAGGCCAACCATCCCTCCCAAGGGTTGTGCACTGGGTTTGGGACGCGCTACGTATAAAACGACCCCGACGACGAATAATAATCGGACGGTACAATATCTGGGGAATATGGCGGGTACAGTAGGTAGATTCTAAGGGGTTTGACAGCGTGAGGTCGAGCATTATCTCGCAGCAGAATCACCTCTTCGTACGTCTCCTGGTAATAAGGTCATAATGAAACCAAGTTCCTTATTTCTGAATCATTTCCAGCGCATGTAGTCGTTTTGAAATGGCTTAGCGTTTGATTATACATGCTGAAGCAAACTTTTCTTGTGCTTGAGATGGATCATCGTGAAGCAACGTTACCAATTCACCGTTTTCGAAGGTTTTTGGCCTTCCTTCACGCGATCGATTGTTACTAGCAAAATTGCCGTCTTTGAGGCGACGAAACCAATCACGCCACGTTATGGCACTTAGGGCAACACCTTTGGGGTTCACAATGTGTCTTCGCCGCAGATTTCTCTGACTGAAAGAAGAAAATCAACACTTCTCACAAATGACGATTACTTGTCGCTATTAAAAAACAATTGCCATATTTTATCGCCATTTTAGCAAAAAGTTTAAATTTAGGAAGCTTATCAAGCTATGCAACTAAATACGTAACACTAAGAGTTTAAAATTTAAGAAAATAAAGTTTAAATAAATTTAAATACATAAATTTTAAACAGTATTTTTAGCTCATACGGATATCGTCTAGTCAGTATTGATTAAGCAATTTGTAATGTCTACCAGAGCATATACATACATGTATGTGTAGCTCGACAGACACGTCCGTTCCTAAAAAATGCACTCAAGTAAAACATTTTGGCCAACCATTGGAACTAATTTTGAAATATGCCAATGCATATTTTCGTAAAATATTTCCACTGAAATGAAAGTTCGCCATTTGCCATTTTAGCGAAACAACTATTTTCTATTAGCAGTTTATTGGAATTATTTTTATATGTTGTTGAAAATATTACATGACGAGTCCAAAACATACTGTATTGGCTAATTCTTTGAGAACCCAACTAATTGGAAAAAAATTCCTGTTGATTTTTATTGACTCAGCTGCGATCCATTCGGGTGGAACATAAAGTTAACACACGAAAACACATCTATTATATATATCTTGAGTTATGCATCAGAATATGTTATTAAACATTATCATTGATGTGTTGCAGCGCATATTTTTAGTTGCTGCATCATCCGCAATTCACAATTCGGTCAAACGGTCTTTGACTCTGCGTGCATGTTGCCACATTGTACATACACATATACTCATAGAAGCAAGCATACTTATATAGTAATGAGTCGACGTGTTCTTTTTTGTTGTTTCATAGCGCGCATTGCATCCGCAGTGCCAAATATATTGGAGTAATAAAACTGCGAATATTGGTTTGTATGTGTATGTGAGTCTAACACCTA